>NC_140056.1:72914-295204 GCF_963513975.1 Fringilla coelebs
TTGGGTGTCCTGGGAGTTTTTTAGGGTTTTTTTTTTTTGGGTTTGTTGATTTTTTGGGATTTTGCCGCCACCGGGCACAGGAGCCGCTTTGTCCCCGCGGTTTGGGGGCCTGGCTCGGCTCCACCCCAAAGACGGAATTTTATTTATTTTTATTTTATATTTCATTTTATTTCATTTTATTTATTTTGGGGGGGATGGGAGAATTCCCCATCAAAGGATCCCAAATCCGGAGCTTTTTGCAGCTTTTTCACTCCAGACAGGGGGAAAAATAAAAAAAAAAGGAATTTTGGAGGGTTGGGGTGGGTGGAAATAATGAATTTTTGGGGGTTTGAAGGGTACAAAAATGGAATTTTTGGGGGGGGAGTGAAAAATGAAAGGGGGGGAAAAAAATGGGGGAATTGCGGGGGGGGGGGGGGAATCAGAGTTGGGAATGGGAAAAATCCCTTAAAAAACACCAAAAATTCCCTTAAAAACCAGCAAAAAATTCTTTAAAATACAGAAAAAAATCCCTTAAAAACACCAAAAAATCCCTTAAAAGACACCAAAAAATCCCCCAAAAAACAAAAAAAAATCCATTAAAAAGCACCAAAAAATCCCTTAAAAGGCACCAAAAAACCCCAAATAACCCCAAACCCGTTCATTCCATCCCCAAAACTTCCTCCCCCCCCCCAAAAAAAAACCCCAAAATAATTTAAAAACATTTTTTACATTTAAAAAAAAATTAAATGCACTAAAATATTAAAAAATTGTTTAAACCGCCCCAAAATATTAAAAATATACAAAATATACCTCAAAAAATACACAAATACACCCAAAAAATATTTTTTTTAAATCCACAGAATATTTGAAATACGGACAAAGAATGTAAAAAATATATTTAAGAAATGAAATTATTTGAAAAGCCTCCAGAAAAAAAAAGAAAAATTAAAATAAAGCAGAAAAAAAATCCCCTAAAAATGGAGGGGGAAAAAAAATAAGGGAAAAAAGAGCAAAAGGCTGAAAAGAAATGCAAGAAAAAGGGGAAAGGAATAGAAAAAATAAATGGAAATAAATGGAAATATAAGTGTAAATATAAATGGAAATATAAATGGAAATAAATGAAAATATAAATGAGAATAAATGGAAATAAAGGGAAATAAATGAAAATACATGAAAATATAAATGAAAATACATGGAAATACATGGAAATAAATGAAAATAAATCAAAATAAATTTAAATAAATCCAAGTAGAGGCTGCAAAATCCCCGGTGGGGCCTTGAGCTCCCTGCCCCCCCTGTCCCTGAAAGGATCCCTTTGTACCTTTCCCAAAAAATCGGCTTTTCATCCCAAAAAAGGGGGAGGAGGGAGAGGAGGAGGAGGAGGAAGAGGCCGCCCGAGGGGGGGAGGCTTTGACCTCATCCCACAAAAATTCCCGGATTTTTTTCCCCCTTTTTGGGGCCCCTTCCCACCTTTGCAGGGACAAAGGGGCTCTGTGGGATCCAAAAAAAAGGCAAAAATCTGATTAAAAATGAAAATATTATTGATTTTTCTCACCTGGAAAAGGCCCTGAATGGGAGAAATGAATTCTGGGGGGAAAAATATGAAATTTTGTGTCCTTAAAATGGATTTTTTATGAGGTTTGGGGGGTTATAATTGGGTTTTTTGCAGGTAGAATTGGGGGGTTTGGGGGTTTTGTGTCTGCCTAAAAAAAATGAATTAGGGGTTGGAAAAATGAGGGGGGTTTTATAAGAATAAATATTTATTTTTATAGGGAATGTTATGATGATTTAAAAATATGGAGGGGAATGGTTGAGGAATGAGGGGGGAAATTTAAAATTTTTGGGGTTTTAAGGGGGGTAAAAATTAATTTTTCTGCTCCTCAATCCCAAAAGGATCCAGAGAAATATTTGGGGTGAGATCTGAGGGGGAAAATGGAATTTGGGGGGAATTTGGGGGAAAATGGGGCAAAAATGGGGGGGGAAATGGGGTGAAAATGGGGGGAAATGAGGTAAAAAATGGGGGGGAAATGGGGTGAAAATTTGGGTTAAAATGGAACCAAAATGGGGCAGAAAAGGCGCAGAAATGAGGGGGGAAATGGGGTAAAAATGGGGGGGAAATGAGGTAAAAATTAGGTGAAAATGGGGGAAAAATTTGGGTTAAAATGGGACTGAAATGGGGCAGAAATGGAGGAAAATTGAGGCAAAATGAGACAAAATGGGGCAAAAATGGGAGAAATGAGGGGCAAAAATGGGGGGGGAAATGGGGAAAAATGGAGGAAAATGGGGTAAAAATGGGGTTTAAATGAGGTGAAAATGGGGGGAAAGTTGGGTTAAAATGGACCAAAATATAGGGCAGAAATTGAGAGAAAATTGAGGCAAAATGAGACAAAAATGGGGCAACATTGGAGTAAAAATGGAAAAATGAGGGGGGGAAATGGGGGGAAATGGGATAAAAATGGGGGAAATTGGGGAAAATGGGGGGAAATGGGGAAAATGGGGAAAAAATGAGGGAAAATGGGATAAAAATGGGGGAAAATGGGGGGGGAATGGGGAAAATGGGGTAAAAATGAAATGGGGTAAAAATGGTAAAACCGGAATTCCCCTCCTTCTCCCAGAGCAATTTTGAGCCTAAATCGGGGAATTTGGGGAATTTGGGGCGGGAAAATCGAGTCCCGAATCCAGCGGGGTGGGGACAGCGGGGTGGGGACAGCGGGAGCCCTTGGGGACAGCGGGGCGGTGCCACCCCCGGTGCCGGTGTCCCCTCCTGTCCCCTCCTATCCCCGGAGAGGCCATCGGGGACCGGGGGGACAAAACTGGGGGGACAAAACCGGGGGAGGGGCCCGGTCTTACCTCTGTCCCCTCCAGTACCACCAGTGCCACCAGTGTCACCTGTGCCACGGCGTGTCCGCGCTCCGAGGAGGGCGGGAGGCGATGTCCCCACCCCGATGTCCCCACCCCGATGTCCCCACCCCGATGTCCCCACCCCGATGTCCCCACCCCGATTTTGGGGCAGTCTTTTTGGGGGGGTTTCGGGAGGATTTGAGCCGTCCCCGGTCCCATCGTCACTGTCACCTCCCCCTCCGCGCGGATTTGGGGAGGGGTCGCGCAGCTTCTCCCTTTGATTCATTCCCAAATTTTCATCTCAAATTATTTTTCATTCCCCGATTTTTTTTCCGTTCCATCGGAAAGCGGCGGCCGCGGCCAAGCGCTGGCCCCGCTCCCGGCCGGATCCGGCCACGCCGAGCGCTCTTCCACCTGCCGGGGCTGGCAGCACCCAAATCCCCCCGAAATCCCCCCAAAAACTCCTCCCAAATAAATTCCCCCAACCCCCCCCCCAGAATTTCCCCTCCAAACCCCCCAAATCCCCCCCAGAACCCCCCAAATTCTGCCCCGACTCCCAAAAACTTGGGGAGGGTTTTTTGGGCACTTTGGGGAAAATCTGGGGGGTTTTGGGGCGGGGGAAGTTTGGGGGGGTCTGCGCTGGGTTTGGGGTCGGGGGGGTTTCCCCGTGTCCCCCCCTCGCTGATCCCAGGATTGGGGCCGGGAATTCCGCCGGGAAGGGGGACGGGGAACGGGGGAGGGGTCGCGCCGGCCCCGAGGGGGCCCCGGAGGGGGGGCGGGGATTCGGGGGTCCCATCCCGGGGCGGGGTCGGGGGGGGGATCCCGATTTTCCCAGGACCCGGGAATGGGATGGAAGTAAAAATGGGATGGAGTAAAAATGGGATGGAGTAAAAATGGGATGGGAAAATGGGATGGGATGGGATGGGATGGGATGGGATGGGATGGGATGGGATGGGATGGGATGGGATGGGATGGGATGGGATGGGATGGGATGGGATGGGATGGGATGGGATGGGATGGGATGGGGAAAAAAAATGGGATGGGAAAAAAAAATGGGATGGGCTGTGCCGCCTCACCCCCCGCATCCTCCCAAACCCCTCAGCCCCCCAAAAGTTCCCCATCCCCCCAAAAGTTCCGCATCCCCCCAAAAGTTCCGCAGCCCCCAGACCCCGCAGCCCCCGGACCCGCAGCCCCCCTGAGCCCCGGTCCCTCCGCCCGCTCCGGCCCCGGTGGCGGCCGGGGGAGGGCCCGGGGGGCCCGAGGAGGGCTCGGCAGGGCCGGCCCCGCTCGGGGGCCGGGGGAGGGTCCGGAGCCACCGGGGGAAGGTCCGGGGGGCCCGGCGGGGCCGGCCCGGCTCGGGTTACAGCTCCGGGGGGCGGCGGGGCCGGGACTTAAACGGGGCCGCGGGGCCGAGCGGGCACTGCCGGCCCCGGGCGCGGATCGGGCGCAGCCGCCTCGCCATGCCCGGACACCGCCCGGCCCCCGGCGGGCTCCGCTCCCGCCGCCCCGAGCCCGCCGCCACCGGCGCCGCCACCGGAGCCGCCCCCCGGCCCCGGCTCCTGCTCCTCCTCCTCCTGCTCTGCCTCGCCGCCGCCGCCGCCGCGCAGGACCGAGACCTCCGTGAGTGGCGGGGATGGGGACACGGAGGGGACAGAGCGGGGACAGAGCGGGGACACCGAGGGGACACCGAGGGGACACCGAGGGGACAGAGCGGGGACACACCGTGGGGAGGGACGGGAAAGTTTTGGGGCATCGCCGGAGGGGGAGGGGGACACGTTGGAAGTTGGAGAAGGGGAGGGGGGGACAGCGAGGGGACAGCGAGGGGACAGCGCGGGGACAGCGCGGGGACAATGGGCACAGAGAGGAGATGGAGCGGAAAGAGGCTGGGGCACAGCGGGGGACACGAGGGGACAGCGGGGGACACGAGGGGACGTTTTGGGATGGACAGGGAAAGTTGCAGAGTGGCGGTGGGGGCGGTTCGGAGGTTGGGGACAGCGCGGGGACATCGAGGGACAGCGGGGGAAGTGTCAGGGAAATGTGGGACAACCTCGGTGGCACGAGGGAGTTGGGGACAGCGGGGGACAGTGGGAAATGAAGCGGAACAGGGTGGGGACAGCGCGGGGGACACCCGGGGGACAGTGGGGGGACAAGGTGGGGCAGGGACCGACAGCGTGGGACACTGGAGGATGGCGCGAGGCGGGGGGGGACACGGTGGGGACACCGGGGGACGCTTTGGGGTGCAGGTGGGTGGCGCGGATGGGGTTTGGGGACGGTAGGGACGGACAGGGGACAGTTTGAGGTGTCCGGAGGGGGCACAGGTGGGACACGGGGGCAGCAGGTGACAGGGAGGGGGCAGAGGGACAGCCGGGGGGGACAAGCTGGGGACAGGTTGGGGACAGCGAGGTCCGCTTGGGGTCACAGGGTCCGGCTGGGGACAGGGGCTGCACTGAGGGCCAGCCTTGGGGACATCTCTAGGGACATCCCTGGGGACTCCTGGGACAGCCCGGGGACCCCGAGGCACCTCCTGGGGACCCTGCGGGACCCCCGGGACCCTCCAGGAGCACCCGGGGACCTCCGGGTCACCCGGGAGTTCAGCCTGGGGACACCGAGGCCCCTTGTGGGGACACTCGGGGGGCGCCGCTCCTCGGGGCTGTGTCCCCTCCGGGGGCTCGGAGGGGGGGCTGGCAGTGCCACCATCCCCCTGCTGGCTGTCCCCGAGCTGTCCCCGCGCTGTCCCCTCACTGGGGGGCGCCGGGCCCCTTCCTCCTCCTCCTCCTGCTGGTGCTGGCAGTGCCACCCCCCTCATCCGCGTGTCCCCTCGCTGTCCCCACGCTGTCCCCGCAGCCGAGGCTGGCAGCCCTGGGGACATCCCGGGGGGACACTGGGGACATTCCAGGGACCCCTGGGGACACCCGGGGACCCCGAGGCACCTCCTGGGGACCCCGGGGGACCCCGAGGCACCTCCTGGGGACCCTGGGGGACCCCCCTCGCTGTCCCCTCCCTGTCCCCGCAGCCGAGGTTGGCAGCTGCCTGCAGGACGGGTGCTGGCAGTGCCACCACCTCCTTCCTGGCTGTCCCCTCGCTGTCCCCTCGCTGTCCCCCCCTCTCCGGGGGCCCTTTGGCGTCCCCCTCCTCCTCCTCCTCCTCCTCCTCCTCCCCGCCGCGCTCGCAGCCAGCCCGGGCAGCGCCACCGCCTCCCCCCGCGCTGTCCCCGCGCTGTCCCCGCGCTGTCCCCACGCTGTCCCCGCGCTGTCCCCGCAGCCGAGGCTGGCAGCTGCCTGCAGGACGGGCACCGCTACAGCGACAAGGACGTGTGGAAGCCGGAGCCGTGCCGGATCTGCGTGTGCGACACGGGGACGGTGCTGTGCGACGAGATCATGTGCGAGGAGCTGCGGGACTGCCCCAGCCCCGAGATCCCCTTCGGAGAGTGCTGCCCCATTTGCCCCACCGAGCAGCCCAGCGGTTGTAATTTATTTATTTTCCCTTTCATTAGCGAGTTAATAAATAAATTACCCGGCCATGGATGGCGCCATCCATGCGGCGGCGCGGGGAAAAGGCAACTTCAGCCCCAAACACAAACCGGCCCCAGGGGGGAAACAATCGTGGAGGTTTTTGGCGCTGGTTGAAAATTTGGAGGTTTTGGGGGGTTTTAGAGAGGGGAAAAAAAACGGGGGAAAGGGTGGGGGGAGGGGATTTGGCACCCCCGGCAGAAGGGATTTGGTGGAAATCCCTCGAAATTGAACGAGAAACCCCAAAAAGGCCCAAAATCGATTCCAAATTGGCCAATTTCATCCCAACATGAACGGGAACCCCCCAGAAATCCCCCAAATCGATTCCAAATTGCAAAATTTCACCCCAAAATGAACGAGAATCCCCCCCCCCCCCCCAGAAAGCCCCAAATTGTGGAATTTCACCCCAAATTGAATGAGAACCCCCCCCCCCCCCGAAAGCCCTAAAATCGATTCCCAATTGGGGAATTTCTCCCCAAAATTGAATGGGAACCTCCCCAGAAAGCCCCAAATTGCAGAATTTCACCCCAAAACGAAGGAAAAACTCCAAACCCGCTTCCCCCAAACCTCCAAAACCCCCTAAGTTGCCTTTTTTTAACCCTTCCCTGCCCCACCTGGGGGGGATTCAAGGGTTGAGCAGCCCCCAAAAAGCCTCCAAACCCCCCCAAAATCGCCCCCCCGACCCCCCCTCGCTGCTGGCCCCGCTTTGGGGGAGCCCCCAGTGCCCCCCAGTTTGGCCCAACAGCCCCTCCAGGACGGAGCCGCCTCGTGTCACCCCCGTCCCAAATTCCTTCATTAATTTCTCTTTATTTTTCTTTTTATTTTATTTTATTTTTTAATTTCCTACAGGGAAGCCTGGCCCCAAGGTGAGTGAATCTGGGGGGCGATCGTCCCGAATTTTGGGGCGGTTTTGGGTCCTGAGGGGAATTTTGATGCAGTTTTGAACCCTTGGTGGGGCAGTTAGGGGAATTTTGGGGCAGTTTTGGGTCCTTGCAGGGTCAGGGAGGGGAATTTTGGGGCAGTTTTGGGTCCTTGGGGGAACTTTGGGGCAGTTTTGGGTCCTTGGGGGAACTTTGGGGCAGTTTTGAGTCTTTGCAGGGTCAGGGAGGTGAATTTTGGGGCAGTTTTGGGTCCTGAGGGGAATTTTGGGGCAGTTTAGGCAGTTTTGGGGCCGTTTGGGGGCAGTTTTGGGGCAGTTTTGGCCCTCACCCTTTGCCTCCCCGCAGGGACAGAAAGGCGAACCCGGCGACATCAAAGATGTGAGTGGGGGGGGAGAGACCCCAAAAAAGGGGGCGGGGGTCAGCAGACCCCCAAAACCGGCCTGGGGACCCCCCGGCCCTGACGTCCCCCTCCCCTTTTTGTGTCCCCGCAGGTCGTAGGACCCCGAGGACCCCCGGGCCCGCAGGTGGGAGCAGCTCCGGGCCGGGAAATCTCTGGAATTTTGGGGGAGGGGGGGGTGGGAGAGCGGGGGGAGGGGCGGGATGGGGGGGGAGGGGATTGCTGACCCCTCCGCCCCTCCCCCCACGCTGCCCCTCCCCCCGCAGGGCCCCGCAGGTGAGCAGGGACAGCGAGGGGACCGCGGCGAGAAGGGCGAGAAGGTGAGAGAGGGGGGAAAAAACCCCAAAATCCCCTCAACCCCCCCCAAATCCCCTCAAACCCCCTAAAATCCCCTTAAACCCCCCCAAAATCCCCCTAAACCCCCCCCGAAATCCGCTCAAACCCCCCAAAATCCCCTCAAACCACCCCAAAATCCGCGAGCCTCCCAAAAAGCTGAAATCTTCTGCGACCTACCCCCAAAAAAAACAAAAATCGGCTGAGAACTCACCTAAAAATCGCTTTTTTGTTGTTTTTTTTTTGTTTTTTGCCCCCTCCTAGGGCGCCCCCGGCCCCCGGGGCAGGGATGGGGAGCCCGGGACCCCCGGGAACCCCGGACCCCCGGGACCCCCTGGACCCCCGGGACCCCCCGGCCTGGGCGGGGTGAGTATCGGGGGGGGGAGGGGAGAGGGGATCTGGGGGGGTTTGGGGTGAAATCGGGGGGATTTGGGGACACTGAGGGGGATTTGGGGTGAAATCGGGGGGATTTGGGGGCGCTGAGGGGGATTTGGGGTGAAATCGGGGGGATTTGGGGGCGCTGAGGGGGATTTGGGAATCGAGGGGGGATTTGGGGGCGATTTTGGGGTGGGCTGGAGGAAATTTGGGGAGGTTTTGAGGGGGATTTGGGGGATTTGAGGGATTTTGGAGGTTTTGAGGGAATTTGGGTAGAATTTAAAGGAATTTGGGTGGGTTTTGAGGGAGATTTAGGTGGGTTTTGAGCACAGCAGCAGAGATTTTGATGGGAACCGTGGAGGTTTTGATGGGAATTTTGGGGGTTTTGATGGGAATTTTGGAGGTTTTGATGGGAATTTTGGGGGTTTTGAGGGGTTTTGGGTTTCTCCGAGGGGAATTTGGGTTTTTTGGGGGGGTCTCCGGGGCGCTGAGCCCCCTTTTCCCGGCAGAACTTCGCGGCTCAGATGGCGGGGGGCTTCGACGAGAAGGCTGGAGGGGCTCAGATGGGCGTCATGCAGGGCCCCATGGTAACCTCACCCCAAAACCCCCCAAAATCCCCCCAAATTTCCATTAACCCCCCCCAAATCCCCTCAATCCCCCCCCAAATCTGCCCAACCCCCCCCTGTGCAGACCCCCCCTCCAGGACCCCCAACTCCGGGGGGTCTTTGGTGGCTCCGGGGATGTCCCCAGGTGTCCCCACTCCCCCGTGTGACATCGCTGTGTCCCCCCAGGGCCCCATGGGACCCCGCGGCCCCCCCGGCCCCTCCGGCTCCCCCGTAAGTACCGCCCCTCCCCCTCCCCCCTCCCCAAATCTGGCTGGGGCCACCCCCGCTGATGTCACCTCGTCCCCGCAGGGTCCCCAAGGATTCCAAGGCAACCCCGGTGAGCCTGGCGAGCCTGGCGCTGCTGTGAGTGTCCCCAAATGTCCCCAAATGTCCCCAGATGTCCCCAAACGTCCCCAGATGTCCCCAAGCCGCTCATCGCCGCCTCTTTGTCCCTCCCCAGGGTCCGATGGGTCCCCGGGGACCTCCGGGACCTCCTGGCAAACCCGGCGATGACGTGAGTGACACCGGTGACATTCAGCGGCGGCTGGGAAGGGACACAAAGTGACATTTTTGTGTCCACGACCCCTCAAAAATCACATTTTTCCCCCGCAGGGCGAGACGGGCAAACCCGGGAAATCCGGCGAGCGCGGCCCCCCCGGCCCCCAGGTGAGCGCGCACCGCCACAAAGCCACCGCTGTCCCCGACTGTCCCCTCGCTGTCCCCTCGCTGTCCCTCGCTGTCCCTCGCTGTCCCCAACTGTCCCCAACTGTCCCTTCTCCTCTGCAGGGCGCTCGTGGCTTCCCCGGCACCCCCGGCCTGCCCGGAGTCAAAGGCCACCGGGTGAGTCCGTGTCCCCTCCCTGTCCCCTCCCTGTCCCCTCCCTGTCCCCTCGTGTCCCCCAGAGCGGCTCTGTCACTGTCACTGTCACACCCCCACGTGTCGCTGTCCCCAGGGCTACCCCGGCCTGGACGGCGCCAAGGGAGAGGCAGGAGCACCTGGAGCCAAGGTGAGAGGGGTGGCACTGCCGGGGTGGGGACAATTCCTGGGGCTGGGGACAATTCCTGGGGCTGGGGACAGTTCTGGGGTGAGGGCGGGTGGCAGTTCCTGGGGTGCAGGGGCTGTCCCCTGCTGGGGTGGTGGCGGTCCCCTGGCTCTGCTGGCCGTCCCTGTGACACTAGGGCACCGTCCCCGCCCTGTGCCACCTGTGCCACCTGTGTCACCTGTGTCACCCGTGTCCCTCCCCGCAGGGCGAGTCCGGCTCCCCCGGCGAGAACGGCTCCCCCGGCCCCATGGTGAGTGCGCGCTGCCAGAGGGAAACTGAGGCATGGCCGGTGGCCTCACCTGTCACCCTGGCCTGTCACCCTGGCCTGTCACTCTCACCTGTCCCCCTCACCTGTCCCCCTCACCTGTCCCCCTCACCTGTCCCCTCACCTGTCCCACTCACCTGTCCCCTCACCTGCCCCCCTGCCCTGTCCCCTCACCTGTCCCCCTCACCTGTCCTCACCTGTCCCACTCACCTGTCCCCCTGCCCTGTCCCCCTGCCCTGTCCCCTCACCTCTCCCCTCACCTGTCCCCTCACCTGTCCCCTCACCTGTCCCCTCACCTCTCCCCTCACCTGTCCCCCCCACCTGTCCCCTCACCTGTCCCCCTCTGTCCCCACAGGGTCCCCGCGGGCTGCCCGGAGAGCGAGGACGCCCCGGCCCCTCGGGCGCTGCGGTGAGTGCGGTGTCACCCTCCGGTGTCACCCGGGGGTGGCGGGGGGGACCCGTCCCCGGCCCCGGGGACCCCCCCTCACCCCGGCACCGTCTCCCCCCAGGGCGCCCGTGGCAACGACGGCCTCCCGGGCCCGGCCGGACCCCCGGTAAGTGCGGGGGGGTTGGCGCGTCCCCCGCCCCGGTGTCACCCCCCCCGAGGGGACAGCGGGGTCCCTCGAGGCCCCCCCGGGCCCGCGGGGACCCTCACGCTCCTCTCGCCCCCCCCAGGGTCCCGTCGGCCCCGCAGGAGCCCCCGGCTTCCCCGGCGCCCCCGGCTCCAAGGTGAGGGGACAGCAGGGTCCCGCTGGGGACAGCAGGGTCCCCAGGTGTCACCCCTGACTGTCTCGGTCACCTCCCCCCTTCCCCCCCCAGGGTGAAGCGGGTCCCACCGGAGCGCGAGGACCCGAGGGGGCCCAGGGACCCCGCGGGGAGTCCGGGACCCCCGGCTCGCCCGGCCCCGCCGGCGCCCCCGTAAGTGCCCATGTCCCCTCCCCCGGTGGCTTTGTCCCCTCCTCCGATGGCTTTGTCCCCTCCCCCTGGGGGCTTTGTCCCCTCCCCCTGTGGCTTTGTCCCCCCTCGCGTCGTCCCCTGAGCTGGGAGCGGCGGGGGAAACTGAGGCACGGAGCTCAGCCAGGTCTGCTTGCAGGGGAACCCCGGGACAGACGGCATCCCCGGAGCGAAGGGATCGGCGGTGAGTGGGGACAGGGACAGGGAGGGGACAGGGAGGGGACAGGGAGGGGTCAGGGACGGGGATGGGGACAGGGACAGGGATGGGGACAGGGATGGGGACAGGGACAGGGATGGGGACAGGGATGGGGACGGGGACGGGGACAGGGACAGGGACGAGAAGGGGATGGGGACAGGGACAGGGACAGGGACTGGCCCGGCGTGAGCAGCAGCTGCCGAGGGCTGTGCTGGCACTTGGGGACGTTTGGGTCCCCTGGGGGTCGTGGGGTGCTCAGGGATGGGGGACACTGGGGGACGGACAGATGTGTGGGGACATGGGGGGGACAGAGAGATGTGTGGGGACACTGGGGGGATGCTGGGGAGACACAGGGGGGACAGAGAGATGTGTGGGGACACTGGGGGGATGCTGGGGGGGCACTGGGGGACACCGGGTGGGATTTGAGCTGCTGGGGGACAGGACCCGCCGGCCCTGGGGGCGGTGGGGACGCTGGGGACAGCGAGGGCGGTCCCTGACGTGCCCCGGTGTCCCCAGGGCGCTCCCGGCATCGCCGGTGCTCCAGGATTCCCCGGCCCCCGCGGCCCACCCGGACCCCAGGGAGCCACCGGCCCGCTGGGCCCCAAGGGACAGACGGTGAGAGACCCCCGGTGTGCCCCGGGAGCGGCCACGCCCGCTGATCGCACCCACTGACCACGCCCAAAGACCGCACCTACTGACCACGCCCGCTGGCCACGCCCACTGATCGCACCCACTGACCACGCCCAATGACCGCACCTACTGACCTTGCCCACTGACCGCGCCCACTGACCACGCCCAATAACCACGCCTAATGACTGCGCCGTCACTGACACATGCCTGTTGGCCACACCCACCTACCAGCAGATGGCCACGCCCCTTTAGAACCAGGCCACGCCCCCTTTGGGTGTCCCCTCCCCAAAGTCACCCTGGGGTCACTCCTGGGTCACCCTAGAGTCACTCCAGGGTCACTCCTGGGTCACCCAGGGTCACTCTGGGGTCACTTCAGGGTCACTCCGGGGTCACCCTGCCCTGACCCCTGGGGGAACACAGGGGGTGGGGTGGGATCCATGGGATGGGCACAGGGACCTGGAGGGCAGGCCAGGCCCTGGGGACAGCTGTGGGGACACTGTGACCCTGTGACCCTGTGATGACCCTGTCACCCTGACCCTGTGTCCCCGTCACCCTGACGGTGTGTCCGTGTCCCGCAGGGCGAGCCCGGCATCGCGGGGTTCAAAGGCGAGCAGGGGCCCAAGGGAGAGACGGTGAGTGGGGCTGGGGGCGCCCCTGGGGGTGGGGCCGGCCCGGCCCTCGCTGCCCCGCCCGGGGAGCGTGGCCACGGCCCGGGGTCTGTCCTGGGTCCGTCTGTCTATCCAGTGTCCATCCCGTGTCCGTCTGTCTATCCAGTGTCCATCCTGTGTCTGTCTGTCCATCCCCTGTCCATCCTGTGTCCGTCTGTCCATCCCAGTGTCCATCCCCTGTCTATCCCGTGTCCTTCTGTCCATCCCATGTCCATCTGTCCATTCCGTGTCCATCCCGTGTCCGTCTGTCCATCTTGTGTCCATTCCATGTCCATCCCATGTCCATCCCGTGTCCATCTGTCCATCCCGTGTCCGTCTGTCCATCCCGTGTCCATCCCGTGTCCGTCTGTCCATCCCGTGTCCGTCTGTCCATCCCGTGTCCGTCTGTCCATCCCGTGTCCATCCCGTGTCCGTCTGTCCATCCCGTGTCCGTCTGTCCATCCCAGCCCCCGTCCCTACCGAGCCGTTCCCCTGATGAGGCCCCTTGGGGCAGCCGCGTCCCCTCTCCCTCCTCGCGAAGGGGGACGGTGTCCGGGGGGGACGGAGGGACAGAGGGATAATGGAGGGACAGAGGGACAATGGCCGCAGTGTTCGGTGTCCCCCCCTTGGGGACACTCCCCCCCCTTGGGGACATTCCCCCCTCGCCTCATTAGGCACCGTCAATGGCGCCCCGCCCGCCCGGCGCCGGCGGGGACAGAGGGACAGCGGGGACAGAGGGACGGGGGGGACAGAGGGACGGGGGGGACAGAGGGACGGGGGGGGGACAGAGGGACAGCGGAGGGGCGGGGGGGGGACAGAGGGACTGCGGGACGGGGGGTAGGGGGGACAGAGGGGGGGACAGAGGGACATGAGGAGGACAGAGGGGACACAGGGGACACAGAGGGGACTCGGATTTGTGGGTTTTGTCCCCGCAGGGGGTCAGGCAGGGGATGAAGGCTCCTTGTCACCTCTGTTTGTCACCCCTGTTTGTCACCCCTGTTTGTCCCCCCCGTCTCTGACCCTTTTTCCCCCCAGGGCCCCGCCGGACCCCAGGGCGCCCCCGGCCCGGCCGGGGAGGAGGGGAAGAGAGGAGCCCGCGGAGAGCCCGGAGCTGCCGGACCCCTGGGGCCGCCTGGAGAGAGGGTCTGCACTGCCCCCGGCCTCGAGCCCTAAAACTGACCCTGACCCCAAAAAACTGACCCTGATCCCAAAAAACTGACCCCAAAACACTGACCTTGATCCTGGAGAGAGGGTCTGCACTGCCCCGAGCCCAAACACTGACCCCGAGCCCTAAAAATGATCCTGACCCCAAAAAACTGACCCTGATCCCAAAAAACTGACCCCAAAACACTGACCCTGATCCTGGAGAGAGGGTCTGCACTGCCCCGAGCCCAAACACTGACCCCGAGCCCTAAAAATGATCCTGACCCCAAAAAACTGACCCTGATCCCAAAAAACTGACCCCAATCCCAAAAAACTGATCCTGGCCCCAAAAAAACTGACCCCGATCCCAAAAAACTGATCCTGACCCTAAACACCGACCCCAAACACTGACCCTGACCCCAAAAAACTGATCCTGACCCCAAAAAATGACCCTGATCCTGAAGAACCAACCCCAACCCCAAAAATCCTTCCCTCAGCCCTAAACCATCCCCTGACCCCACAAATCCCCCCCAAACCCTCCCCTGACCCCCAAAATCCTTCCCTGACCCCCCGAATCCCCCCTGACCCCACAAATATTCTCCTGACTCCCCAAACCCTCCCCAAACACCCCCTGACCCCACAAATTCCCCCCAAACCCCCCCTGACCCCACAAATCCCCCCCTGACCCCCAACTTCTGCTCTCCCCCCAGGGAGCTCCTGGCAACCGCGGCTTCCCCGGGCAGGACGGGCTGGCCGGCCCCAAGGTGGGACCTGGGGACAGCGGGGGGACACCCCCAAAGTGACCCCAGAGCGACCCCAAACCCCCCGAGTGACCCCAAACCCCAACGTGACCCCAAACCCCGCAGGGCGCCCCGGGCGAGCGTGGCCCCGCCGGCCTGGCCGGACCCAAAGGAGCCACCGGAGACCCCGGACGGCCCGGAGAGCCCGGCCTGCCCGGAGCCAGGGTAGGCACCCCAAAAACGGGACGGGGGACCCCAAAATGGGGAGGGGGACACAGAAATGGGGATGGGGGAACCCCGGAGAGCCCGGCCTGCCCGGAGCCAGGGTAGGCACCCCAAAAACGGGACGGGGGACCCCAAAAACGGGATGGGGGACACAAAAACAGGGATGGGGACCCCAAAAATGGGGATGGGGGATCCCTGGAGAGCCCGGCCTGCCCGGAGCCAGGGTAGGCACCCCAAAAACGGGAGGGGGACCCCAAAAACGGGATGGGGGACCTCAAAATGGGGATGGGGGAACTCCAGAGAGCCCGGCCTGCCTGGAGCCAGGGTAGGCACCCCAAAAACGGGAGGGGGACCCCAAAAACAGGATGGGGACCCCAATAACGGGGATGGGGACCCCAATAACGGGGATGGGGACCCCAAAAACGGGATGGGGACCCCAAAACCGGGGATGGGGGACCCAAAATGGGGATGGGGGACCCCAAAAACAGGGCAGGGGACCCCAAAACGGGGATGGGGGACCCAAAATGGGGATGGGGGACCTAAAAATGGGACAGGGGGACACAAAAATGGGGATGGGGGAACCCTGGAGAGCCCGGGCTGCCCGGAGCCAGGGTAGGCACCCCAAAAACGGGACGGGGACCCCAAAAACAGGATGGGGACCCCAATAACGGGGATGGGGACCCCAAAAACGGGACAGGGGACCCCAAAAATGGGATGGGGAGCCCCAAAATGGGGATGAGGGACCCCCAAAAAGGGATGGGGACCCCAAAACGAGGATGGGGACCCCAAAACTGGGACAGGGGGACACCCCTGGGGTCGGGGGAAGGATTGGGGGGGTTGGGGTGGGTTAAAGCACCCTTGGGGTCACTCAGCTGATTCTGGGGGTGGTTTGAGGAGATTTTGGGGGTGGCCGAGGTGATTTTGGGGTTGATACAGGAATTTTGGGGTTGGTTTAAGGAGATTTTGGGGTGGCTGAGGTGATTTTGGGGGTGGTCAAGGTGCCTTTGCGTTTATAAGGTGCTCTTAGGGTTGTTTAAGGCCCTTTAGGAGTTCTTTAAGGTCCTTTTGGGGTTGTTTAAGGTCCTTTTGGGGTTCTTTAAGGTCCTTTTGGAGTTCTTTAAGGTCCTTTTGGAGTTCTTTAAGGCCCTTTTGGGGTTGTTCAAGGGGCTCTTAGGGTTATTCAAGGCCTTTTTGCAGCTGTTCAAGGCCCTTTTGGGGTCGTTAAGGCCCTTTTGGGGTCAGCCAAGCTGCCCTTTGCTATTCAGACCCTTTTTTTGTCTTTCGGCTCTGTTGCTCATTAACTCTGAGGTTAATTAAGACGCTCTCTGCTAATTCCGATGCTCTTTGGGATCCCCAACCCCTCCGGAGGTCCCCGGCTCTTTGGGGTGCCCTTTAGGGTCACCCCAGGGCCCTGGGGCCGTGCCTCCACCCCACAAACCCTTCTTGTGTCCCCAGGGTCTGACCGGGCGCCCCGGGGACGCCGGGCCCCAGGGCAAAGTCGGCCCCACGGTGAGTGACCCCAAAAGGGGCTGGGGGGTTTGGGGTTGGCTTGGGTTGGGGTTTGGGGTTTGAGTTTGGGGTGCTTTGGGGTCAGGGCTGGTTTGGGGTCAGGGTTCGGGGTGGTTTGTGTTGGGGTTGGGGTTTGGGGTCAGGGCTGGTTCGGGGTTTGGAGTGCTTTGAGGTTGGGGCTGGTTTGGGGTTTGGGCTGGTTTGGGGTCGGGGTTTGGGTTTGGGGTCGGGGCTGGTTTGGGGTCGGGGTTCAGGCTGCTTTGGGGTCAGGGCTGGTTTGGGGTCGGGCTCAGACTGGGCTCCCGCCCCCCTGACCCCGCTGTCCCCCAGGGTGCCCCCGGCGAGGACGGACGTCCCGGCCCCCCCGGCCCGCAGGGGGCTCGGGGCCAGCCCGGCGTGATGGGGTTCCCCGGCCCCAAAGGCGCCAACGTGAGTCTGGACCCTTTCCCCTAAAAACCCCCGGGAACCCCCCCTGGGGCCGGACCCCAAGTCCTCCATCCCATCCCTTTTAGGGCGAGCCTGGAAAAGCCGGTGAGAAAGGACTGCCCGGAGCGCCGGGGCTGAGGGTGAGCGCCACAAACCCCAAAAATTCACCTTGGGCTGCACCCCCCACCCCAAAAACCCCCAGAGGGGGAAACTGAGGCACGGGAAGGGGGGAATTGGGGTTTGTGGGATTTCGGGGGCTCAGCGGGGTTTCCCATCTCCACAGGGACTTCCCGGCAAGGACGGAGAGACCGGAGCTGCCGGACCCCCAGGACCTGCTGTGAGTGTGACAGAGATTGGGGCTAAAAACCCCAAATTTGGGTAAAAACCCCAAGTTTGGGTAAAAACTCCAAGTTTGGGTTTAATCCCCCCTGGATCTGCTGGGGGATCCCAAAACTCACAAATCCCCGGGACCTGCTGTGAGTGCAACAGGGATTGGGGCTAAAAACCCCACATTTGGGTTAAAGCCCCTCTGGATCTGCTGGGGGATCCCAAAAGTCACAAATCCCCCGGACCTGCTGTGAGTGCGACTGGAATTGGGGCTAAAAACCCCAAATTTGGGTAAAATCCCCCCTGGATCTGGTGGGGGATCCCAAAAGTCCCAAATCTGCAGTGCTTGTGGGGTTTGTGGGATCCCCGAAACCTTGGGGTGGGGGAAGTGTGAGATCCCAAAGGTTTTTGGGGTCCCTGAGCAGGGTCCGTCCCACAGGGCCCGGCAGGGGAGAGGGGAGAGCAAGGAGCGCCCGGCCCGTCCGGGTTCCAGGTGAGCTCGGGGGGTTGGGGTTTGGGGTTTGGGGTTTGGGGTTTGGGGTGTGGGAATTGGGGTTTGGGGTGTGGGGTTTGGGTTTGAGAGTTGGGGTTTGGGTTTGGGGTTGGGGGGTTGGGGTTGGGGTTTGGGAATTGGGGTTTAGGGTTTGGGTTTGGGGTTTGGGGTTTGGGATTTGGGTTTTGGGGTTGGGGGGTTGGGATTTGGGATTTGGTGTTTGGGGTGTGGGAATTGGGAATTGGGGTTTGGGTTTGGGGTTTAGGATTTGGAGTTTGGGGTTTGGGGTTTGGGTTCTGGGGTTTGGATTCGGGGTTCAGGGTGAAGCCACTCCGCCCAGGCTCTGTCACTGTCCTCACGTGGCTCCTGTCCCCTCCCAGGGGCTGCCAGGGCCCCCAGGCCCCCCCGGCGAGAGCGGCAAGCCCGGAGATCAGGTGAGACCCCCCCAGGTGGGACCGGGAGCCCCCGAATCGCTCCGGGCTGGCCCCAAACCCAGCTGACCCCAAACCCGGCTGACCCCAAACCCGGCTGACCCCAAACCTCCCACAGGGCGTTCCTGGAGAAGCCGGAGCCCCCGGGCTCGTGGGTCCCAGGGTGAGTGTCACCTGTTACCTGTCACCTGGGGGGTCACAGAATGTCACCTGGGGGGGGCTTTGAGGAGTCCCAGTGTCACCTGGGGGGGGGTCACAGTGTCACCTGTGGGGGGCTTTGAGGGGTCCCAATGTCACCTGGGGAGGGTCCCAGTGTCACCTATCCTCCCATTTCGGGACGTGTTCATCCCACGGGGATTTTGGGGGGGTCCCAGGGGGTCCCTGGTTGTCCCCACCCAAGGCCACCAGATCCGTGCTAGTTCCATCCTCATCCCAGTCCGTTCCCATTCCATCCCAGTCCCTCCAGGGCAGTGTGGCACGGTGCCTCGCCCACCCCCTCCCCGGTGCCACCCCCGCGGGTGTCCCTGTGTCCCCACTGTCTCTCCCAGTTTGATCCCAGCTCCATCCCAGTCTCCCCCAGTCCCTCCAGTCCCTCCCAGTTTGATCCCAGTCCCTCCCAGTTCCCTCCCAGTCCCTCCTAGTCCATCCCAGTCCCTCCCAGTCCATCCCAATGTGGCACAGTGCCCTGCCCACACCCCCAGTGCCAACCCCGCGGGTGTCCCTCTGTCTCCGCTGTCCCTCCCAGTCCTTCCTAGTCCCTCCAGTCCCTCCCAGTTTGATCCCAGTCCCTCCCAGTCCCCCCCCAGTCCCTCCCAGTCCCTCCCAGTCCCCCCCCAGTCCCTCCCAGTCCCTCCAATCCCTCCCAGTTTGATCCCAGTCCCTCCCAGTCCCCCCCCAGTCCCTCCCAGTCCCTCCCAGTCCCCCCCCAGACCCTCCCAGTCCCTCCCAGTCCCTCCCAGTTTGATCCCAGTCCATCCCAGTCCCCCCCAGACCCTCCCAGTCCCTCCCAGTCCCTCCCAGTCCCTCCGGGGCAGTGTGGCACGGTGCCCACCCTCTCCCGGTGTCCCCGTGTCCCCGCTGAGCCGTCCCCGCTGTCCGCAGGGCGAGCGCGGTTTCCCCGGCGAGCGCGGCTCTCCGGGCGCCCAGGGCCTGCAGGGGCCCCGCGGCCTCCCCGGCACGCCCGGCACCGACGGACCCAAGGTGGGTGACGCTCGGGGACGGCGCCGGCGGCGGTGCCACCGCGGGGGGACACGGCAGTGATGTCCCTTTGCTGCTGCAGGGCGCCACCGGCCCCGCCGGCCCCAACGGCGCCCAGGGACCGCCGGGGCTGCAGGGGATGCCCGGGGAGAGAGGAGCCGCTGGCATCGCCGGTCCCAAGGGGGACAGGGTGAGTGGCGGGGACACGGGGGGTGCCGGCAGGGTCACCGGGGCCCAGCTGGGCTCATGGGGTGCCAGCAGTGCCACCAGGGCCCAGCCGGGCTCACGCTGGCCCTGTGCCACCCCGCAGGGAGACGTCGGAGAGAAGGGACCCGAGGGAGCGCCCGGAAAGGACGGAGCTCGCGTGAGTGCGACGGGACGGGGCGGGAGGGGGACGGTCAAGGACAGTCCTGGTGGCCAGCCAGGGACACTCATGGTGGCCGGCCTAGGACAGTCCTGGTGGCCGGCCAGGGACACTCATGGTGGCCGGCCAGAGGTGCCCTTGGTGGCCAGCCTGGGACAGTCCTGGTGGCCGGCGAGGGACACTCGTGGTGGCCTCCTCCTCCTCATGGTGAGGGATGTCCACGGTGGCCGCCCAGGACCCCCCCGGTGGCCTCACTGTCCCCTCTGTCCCCACAGGGTCTGACCGGTCCCATCGGCCCCCCCGGCCCCGCTGGCCCCAACGGCGAGAAGGTGAGACCGGGGTGGCCCCGCCAGTGCTCCCACCTGGGGACAGATCCCACCTGATCCCTGGGGTGAATCCCACCCAATCCCCGGGGGACAGATCCCACCTGATCCCTGGGGCAGATCCCACCTGATCCCTGGGGCAGACCCCACCCGATCCCGGGTGGATCCCACCCAATCCCCGATCCCGGGGCAGACCCCACCCGATCCCGGGGCAGACCCCACCCAATCCCTGGGGCAGACCCCACCCGATCCCAGGGCAGACCCCACCCAATCCCAGGTGGATCCCACCCAATCCCCGATCCCAGGGCAGACCCCACCCGATCCCGGGGCCGGCCCTGCTGCCCCACCCGGTGCAGACCCCTCCATCCCCCACCTCTCCCCTTCCTTTCCTTCCTTTCCAGGGCGAGTCCGGCCCCCCCGGCCCGTCCGGAGCCGCCGGTGCCCGCGGTGCCCCCGTAAGTGCCACCTGTCCCCCGCCCGCTGCTGGCAGTGCCACTTTTGCCCCATTCCCTCCTTTTTCACCCCGTTTCCCCCACAGGGAGAGCGTGGAGAGCCCGGAGCCCCCGGCCCCGCCGGATTCGCCGGACCCCCGGTGAGTTCTGTCCCCAGTGTCCATCCCGGTGTCCACCCCAGTGTCCATCCCAGTGTCCCTGTGTCCATCCCAGTGTCCCCAGTGTCCCAGTGTCCGTCCCAGTGTCCATCCCAGTGTCCCCAGTATCCCCAGTGTCCATCCCAGTGTCCCCAGTGTCCCCAGTGTCCCCAGTGTCCCCAGTGTCCCCAGTATCCCCAGTATCCCCATATCCCCAGTGTCCCCGTGTCCCCAGTGTCCCCAGTATCCCCAGTGTCCCCATGTCCCCAGTGTCCCCAGTATCCCCAGTGTCCCCAGTGTCCCCAGTGTCCCCAGTATCCCCAGTGTCCCCATGTCCCCGTGTCCGTGTGTCCCTGCTGACGGTGTGTCCCAGTGTCCCCATGTCCCCATGTCCCCATGTCCCCGTGTCCGTGTGTCCCTGCTGACGGTGTGTCCCAGTGTCCCCAGTCCATCCCAGTGTCCCCGTGTCCGTGTGTCCCTGTTGACGGTGTGTCCCCATGTCCCCATGTCCCCGTGTCCCCAAGTCCCCGTGTCCCCGCTGACGGTGTGTCCCAGTGTCCCCATGTCCCCATGTCCCCGTGTCCCCGTGTCCCTGCTGACAGTGTGTCCCAGTGTCCCCATGTCCCCATGTCCCCGTGTCCCCGTGTCCCTGCTGACAGTGTGTCCCAGTGTCCCCATGTCCCCATGTCCCCGTGTCCCCGTGTCCCTGCTGACAGTGTGTCCCAGTGTCCCCAGTCCATCCCAGTGTCCCCGTGTCCCCGTGTCCCTGCTGACAGTGTGTCCCAGTGTCCCCATGTCCCCGTGTCCCCGTGTCCGTGTGTCCCTGCTGACGCTGTGTCCCCACAGGGCGCCGATGGCCAGCCCGGAGCCAAGGGCGAGCAGGGCGAGCCGGGCCAGAAGGGCGACGCCGGAGCCCCCGGCCCGCAGGGTCCCTCCGGGGCTCCCGGGCCGCAGGTGAGCCCAGCCCGGACCCCCGAGCTGGGCCGAGCCCTCGGGGACCCCCTCCCCATGGGACCCCCGGGAGCCCCCCTGAGCGTCCTGACGGGATTTTCTGCCTCTTCCAGGGTCCCACAGGTGTCACCGGTCCCAAAGGAGCCCGCGGCGCTCAGGGACCCCCGGTGAGTGGGGGAGGGGAGGGCAGGGGAGGGGAGGAGGGGAGGGGGAGGGGGAGGAGCGGGGTCTGACCCCCCCTGGCCGCCGTCCCCAGGGAGCCACCGGATTCCCAGGAGCCGCCGGACGCGTCGGACCCCCCGGCCCCAACGTGAGTGGGGGGACTGGGGGGGAACTGGGGGGAAATTGGGGTCACTGGGGGGCGAACTGGGATCGCTGGGGGGAACTGGGGTCACTGGGGGGAACTGGGAGGAACTGGGGTCACTGGGGGGAAATTGGGGTCGCTGGGGGGAACTGGGGTCAGTGGGGGAGAACTGGGGGCAAACTGGGTTCACTGGGGGGAACTGGGGTCACTGGGGGGAAAATGGGGTGCCGGGGGGGAAATTTGGGTCACTGGGGGCAACTGGGGTTACTGGGGGGAAATTGGGGTCGCTGGGGGGGAGCTGGGATAGCTGGGGGGTAACTGGGGTCACTGGAGGGGACTGGGGTGACTGGGGGGGAACTGGGGGGAAATTGGGGTCACTAGGGGGGGACTGGGGTCACTGGGGGCAAACTGGAGTTGCCCAGGTCAGTTGGGACAAAGCGGGATCGTGTGGGATCCGCTCATTTTGGGACAGTCAGGATCCCTCGGGAGGATCCCTGGGGAGGATCCCTGGGATCACTCAGGACAGTCGGGATCAGCCAGGATCGCTGACCCCCAGCTCCCCACGGTGTCCCCGAACCGAAGCCACCCCCGGGTGCCACCCCACGGTGCCACCGCCCAGGGGACATTCCCAGCACAGCAGCGCCAGGGCTGGATGGGGGCTGGACGGGCGATACGGCTCCCCCAGCTCCCTGTAACCCCCATCTCCCCCCAGGGTAACCCCGGCCCGCCCGGACCCCCCGGCTCCGCGGGCAAGGACGGCCCCAAGGGCGCCCGGGGCGACGCGGGACCGCCGGGCCGGGCGGGGGACCCGGGGCTGCAGGGCCCCGCCGGCCCCCCCGGCGAGAAGGGCGAGCCCGGCGAGGACGGCCCCGCGGTATTTGGGATTTGGGGACCCCTCCCCGGCCCCTCCGCCACCCCCCCCGAGCGGCGCTGACCCCCCCCCGTGTCCCCTCCCCTCCCTCTGTGTCCCCGCAGGGCCCGGACGGACCCCCCGGCCCCCAGGGGCTGGCAGGACAGCGCGGCATCGTGGGGCTGCCGGGGCAGCGCGGAGAGCGCGGCTTCCCGGGGCTGCCCGGACCCTCGGTGAGCAAAACCCCAACAAGACACCCCAAAAACATCCAAAAACCACCCAAAACCGCCCAAAAACACCCAAAAACACCAAAAAACCACCCCAAAACCACCCCAAAAGCACTCAAAAAATACCCAAAAAAACACCCAAAAACCACCCCCAAAAACACCAAAGAATCTCCAAGTCTGGGAAGAAATGGGAGCTCTTCAGAGGCACGGGAGGGTTTCGGGGGGGTGGTGGGAGCTGCTCGTCCCCATCCCGGTGCTTTTGGGATCGCAGCTCTGTCTTTCCATGCCATATAAATGTCCCAGAATCTCCCGAGGTTTTTCCCCACTGGCACCAGACCGGTGTGACAGATTTTCCAGATAAATTTTTACCTTTTTCCCAGCGGGAATTTGTGCCCCCCCCACCCTCCCCGAGGGCTGGGGAGAGTTTGTGGCCGAGGAGGGTTTGAATTCCCTCCCTCTCTCCTGATTCCCGGCTGATTTTCCGCCCTCAGCCCCACTCACAGCGGGGTTTTCCTGGTTTTTTGTTTTTAGGGAGAGCCTGGAAAACAGGGAGCACCTGGATCTGCCGGTGACCGGGGACCCCCCGGGCCCGTGGGACCCCCGGGGCTGACAGGACCGGCCGGAGAGCCCGGCAGGGAGGTAAGAAACTTGGGAGTGTCTGGAATATCCAGGATGGATCCCTGGGTGGAGACAGCCTTAAGGCGGATCCCCAAAAATCCCAACACTGGGATTTCACCTGGAAAAAGGAGTTTTCCCCCCCATCCCAAAGGCAAAAGCTGAACTCCTCCTCTTTTCCCAGGGCAATCCCGGCGCTGACGGACCCCCGGGCAGGGATGGGGCGGCGGGAGTGAAGGTGAGCCCATCCCGGATTTCTCAAGGGCCGGGATTCCTGGGAATTCCGGTTCTGCTGTCCCAGGGCCGCAATTCCTGAGCCCACTCCCTGTTGTTCCCAGGGTGATCGTGGCGAGACCGGCCCCGTGGGCGCTCCCGGCGCTCCCGGAGCTCCCGGTGCTCCCGGCCCTGTGGGACCCACTGGGAAACAGGGAGACCGGGGAGAGACGGTGAGCGGGACACCTGGGCACGGGGGAACACGGGAATTACCGGGAATGTCCCAGATCCGGGCCATGGAGCTGTCTGGAATCAGCTGGGAACAGCGCCGGGAGCAGCTCCGAGCATCTTCCCGAGGATTCCCGGGAGCCGGTTTGGGATCGGCCCCGGCGCTCCAGGAGCTGGGACTGGGAATGAGCTGGGGAGAGGAAACTGGGAAGGCCTGCAGGGCCCTGGGCAGCTGGGAGCACCAAATCCTACAGCCCAAATCCCACAGCCCACATCCCACATCCCAAATCCCAAATCCTACATCCCAAATCCCAGATCCCACATCCCAAATCCCACAGCCTCAAATCCCAGATCCCACATCCCAAATCCCACAGCCTCAAATCCCAAATCCCACAGTCCCACAGCCCCAAATCCCAAATCCCAGACCCCACATCCCCACATCCCAGATCCCAGCTCCCATCCCGCTGTTTCTGACCCCTCTTTTCCCCCGCAGGGTGCTCAGGGTCCCATGGGTCCCTCCGGCCCCGCTGGCGCCCGGGGGATGCCGGTGAGTGAGTCCTGCCCGGAGCTGGGCAATTCCAAGAATCCCAAGGATCCCGGTCTGGGGTCCCAGCCCGGCCCCCGGGTTTGGGGTGCCCCCAGCGCTGACCCCCCCGTGCCCCCCGCAGGGTCCCCAGGGGCCGCGCGGTGACAAAGGCGAGGCGGGCGAGGCCGGAGAGCGCGGCCTGAAGGGGCACCGGGGCTTCACCGGCCTCCAGGGGCTGCCCGGGCCCCCCGTAAGTGCTGGGATGTGGGGCCGCGGCCCCCAGACCCCACACCCCAAACCCTGCACCCCACATCCCACACCCTGCACCCCAAATCCCTCACCCTGCACCTCAAATCCCACATCCCAAACCTCACACCCAACACCCCACATCCCCAAATCTCACATCCCCAAACCCCGCACCCCACATCCCACACCTCAAATCCCAAATCCCACACCTCAAATCTCACATCCCACACCCCACATCCCACACCCCACATCCCCAAATCCCATATCCCAAATCCCATACCCTACACTCCAAATCCCACACTCCAAATCGCACATCCCACACCCCAAACCCCACATCCCCAAATCCCATATCCCCCACCCCAAATCTCACATCCCACACCCCACACTCCAAATCCCACACCCCACACCCCCCATCTCCCGGGGATCCCAAACCCTCCCGTCCTTCCCAGGGCCCCTCTGGAGACCAGGGCGCTGCCGGGCCCGCGGGTCCCTCCGGGCCCAGGGTAAGTTCTGGAATTTGGGGTGAAAAGGGGGAAAGGAGGCGCCCCCGGAGCGGGGCCGTGCCCGGGGTGGCCGCCCCATCCCTGCGGTGCCCTGAGCCCCTTCTGGGGTTTTCCAGGGTCCCCCCGGCCCCGTGGGCCCCTCGGGCAAGGACGGCTCCAATGGCATGCCCGGGCCCATCGGGCCCCCCGGACCCCGCGGGAGGAGCGGCGAGCCCGGGCCGGCGGTGAGCGGGGAGGGGAGGGAGGGGAGGGGAGGGGAGAGGGGAGAGGGGAGAGGGGAGAGGGGAGGGGAGGGGAGGGGAGGGGAGGGGATCCAGGAGGGGGATCCTGCAGGGGAGAGGGGATCCAGGAGGGGAGAGGGATGCGGGAGGGGAGAGGGGAGAGAAGAGAGAGGAGAGAGGGGATCAGGGAGGGGAAAGGGGATCTGGGAGGGGAGGGATCCCGTGAGAGGGAGAGATCCTGTGAGAGAGAGAGATCCTGCAGGGCAGAGGGGATGCAGGAGGGGAGGGATCCAGGAGGGGACCGATCCTGCAGAGGAGGGATCCTGCGGGGGACAGAGGGATCCTGCGGGGGACAGAGGGATCCTGTAGGGATCACAGGGATCCTGCAGGGATCACAGGGATCCTGTGGGATCACAGGGATCCTGCAGGGATCAGAGGGATCCCGCAGGCAGCAGGATCCACCCCCTGGCCCATCGCCCCGTGACCGCTCCTCCTCCCGCAGGGCCCCCCCGGGAACCCCGGCCCGCCCGGCCCGCCCGGGCCCCCCGGCACCGGCATCGACATGTCGGCGTTCGCGGGGCTGGGGCAGCCCGAGAAGGGCCCCGACCCCGGGCGCTACATGCGGGCGGACGAGGCGGCGCCGGGGCTGCGGCCGCACGACGCCGAGGTGGACGCCACCCTCAAGGCCCTCAACAACCAGATCGAGAGCATCCGCAGCCCCGAGGGCTCCCGCAAGAACCCGGCCAGGACCTGCCGCGACATCAAACTCTGCCACCCCGACTGGAAGAGCGGTGAGAGGGGGATCCGGCCGTGTCCGTCCCTGCGTCTGTCCCTGTGTCCATCTGTGTCCGTCCCTGTGTCCGTGTCCATCTGTGTCCAGCCCTGTGTCCATCCCTGTGTCCGTGTCCATCTGTGTCCAGCCCTGTGTCCATCCCTCTGCCCTCTGTGTCCGTCCCTGTGTCCATCTGTGTCCATCCCCGTTTCCATCCCTGCGTCCATCCCTCTGTCCATCCCTCTGTCCATCCCTGTCCCTCCCTGTCTTCATCCCCGTGTCCCCCTCTCCCTCCTTGTCCCCTCCACCACCCTCCCGGCCCCCCAGGCCCACACTGCTCCCCTGGCTGACCCCACCAGGGTGGTCACTCACTCACTGACCCCCTGGGGCGGTCACTCACTCACTGACCCCACCATGAGCGGTCACTCGCTGACCCCACGCCGTCCGTCCGTCCGTCCGCAGGCGATTACTGGATCGACCCCAACCAGGGCTGCACGCTGGACGCCATCAAGGTCTTCTGCAACATGGCCACGGGGGAGACGTGCGTGTACCCCAGCCCCGGCAGCATCCCCCGCAAGAGCTGGTGGAGCAGCAAGGCCAAGGACAAGAAACACGTCTGGTTCGGCGAGACCATCCACGGCGGCTTCCAGGTGCGCGCCCGGCCGGGCGGGGAGCGGGGTCCAGGGGACAGGTGGGGCTGGTGTCCGTGCTGGGGGCGGATTTTGGGTGGTTCCGTCAGATATTGGTGATTTGAGGGAGTCTTGGAGCTGGTGTCCTTCCTGGAGGTGGGATTTTGGGTGGTTCTATCAGATATTGGGTGATTTGAAGATCAGATGGAAATCTTGGAGCTCATCTCCTTCCTGGAGGTGGGATTTTGGGTGGTTCTGTCAGATTTGAGGGAATCTTGGAGCTGATGTCCTTCCTGGGGGTGGAATTTTGGGTGGTTCTGTCAGATATTGGGTGATTTCAGGATGATATGGAAATCTTGGAGCTGATATCCATGCTGGAGATGAATTTTTGGGTGGTTCTGTCAGATATTTATGGAAAGCTTGGATGATGTCCATGCTGGGGGTGGGATTTTGGGTGGTTCCATCAGATATTGGGTGATTTCAGGATTAGATGGAAATCTTGGAGCTCATCTCCTTCCTGGGGGTGGAATTTTGGGTGGTTCTGTCAGATATTTGTGGAAATCTTGGTTGTTCTATCAGATATTGGTGATTTGAGGGAATCTTGGAGCTGATGTCCCTCCTGCAGGTGGGATTTTTGGTGGTTGTTGGATCAGAAATGGTGAATTCACTGATTTTACTGACAGTTTGGAGTTGGTGTCCCTCCTCAGGGTGAAATAGGTGGTGTTTGGATCAGAACTGGTTGATCCAGAGGATTTTATGGAAATCTTGGAGTGATGTTCTTCCTTGAGGTGAAATTGATGGGGTTTGGGTCAGATATTGGTGGATTTAGAGATTTTATGAAAAACTTGGAGTGATGTCCTTCCTTGAGGTGAAACTGGATCAGATATTGGTGGATTTAGGGATTTTATGGAAAACTTGGAATGAAATCTTTTAGGTGAAACTGGATCAGATGTTGGTGGATTTAGGGATTTTATGGAAATCTTGGAGTGATGTCCTTCCTTGAGGTGAAACTGGATCAGATATTGGTGGATTTAGGGATTTTACAGAGCAGGGTCCATCTTTGGGCTGAAACCGATGGGTTTTGCACCAGAACCTGTTGATTCAGAGACTTGCATGGAAATCTTGCCATCAGCCCGTGGCAGTTTCCAGGTCTGGGAGAGCAAACCTTGGAAATCCCCCGAAAGAAGCCCCAAACCCCCCAGAGTTTGGGGCTTGGGGCTTCTTTTGGAAATCCCCCTGAAAGAAGCCCCAAACCCCCAAAGAAGCCTGGAAATCACCCCAAAAAGGCTCAAACCCCCCAGAGGAGCTTGGAAATCCCCCCCCAAGAAGCCCCAAACCCCCAAAAGAAGCCCCAAACCCCCCAGAGGAGCCTGGAAATCCCCCAAAAGAAGCCCCAAACCCCCAAAGAAGCTCCAAACCCCCCAAAGAAGCCTGGAAATCTCCCCAAAAGAAGCCCCAAATCCCCAAAAGAAGCCCCAAACCCCCAAAAGAAGCCCCAAACCCCCCAGAGGAGCCTGGAAATCCCCCCAAAAGAAGCCCCAAACCCCCAAAGAAGCTCCAAACCCCCAAAAGCAGCCCCAAACCCCCCAGAGAAGCCTGGAAATCTCCCCAAAAGAAGCCCCAAATCCCCAAAAGCAGCCCCAAACCCCCCAGAGAAGCCCAGAAATCCCCCCAAAAAGCCCCAATCCCCCCGAGCAGCCCCCTGAGCCCCTGCCTGTCCCCGCAGTTCAGCTACGGCGCTGAGGAGCTGGCGCCCAGCGCGGCCAACGTGCAGCTGACCTTCCTGCGGCTGCTGTCCTCCGAGGGCTCGCAGAACCTCACCTACCACTGCCGCAACAGCGTGGCCTACCTGGAGCACGGCTCGGGCAGCCTGAGCAAGGCGCTGCTCCTGCAGGGCTCCAACGACGTGGAGATCCGCGCCGAGGGCAGCGGCCGCTTCACCTACAGCGTGCTGGAGGACGGCTGCACGGTGCGCTGCGGGATTGGGGTGGGGGAGAGAAATTGGGGTATGGGGGAGAGAAATTGGGGTGGGGGAGAGAAATTGGGGTGGGGGAGAGAAATTGGGGTGGGGGAGAGAGATTGGGGTGGGGGCAGAGAGAAATTGGGGGGTGGGGGAGAGAGATTGGGGTGTGGGGGGGGAGATTGGGGTGGGGGAGAGATTGGGGTGTGGGGGAGAGAGAGATTGGGGGGTGGGGGAGAGAGAGATTGGGGTGTGGGGGAGAGATTGGGGTGTGGGGGGAGAGAGGGAATTGGGGTGTTGGGGAGAGAGAGAGGGGGGAAATTAGGGTGTGGGGGAGAGAGAGAGAGGGGAAATTGGGGCCTGGGGGGTTTGATGGTGGCCCGGGATGGAGGAAGGATTGGGTGACGTGACTCCGTGTGCTTAGAGGGCTCGTTTGTCATTTTATGTCATTATATATTACATTACATTACATTACATTACATTACATTACATTACATTACATTACATTGCATTGCATTGCATTGCATTGCATTGCATTACATTACATTACATTACATTACATTACATTACATCATATCATATCATATATCATATCATATCAAATATACTATAATATATATTATTACACTATATTATTTTACATTACATCATGTCAAATATATGATAATATATATTATTATATTACATTACATTATATCAAATATATTATATTACATTATATAATAACATATCACATATATTATGTTACATTATATCACATTATATCATATATAATAATATCTATTATTATATTATATAAATATATTCTATTACATTATATATCATATTACCTTATCATATTATATAAAATATATTCTATTACATTATATAATATCAAATACATTAATTATATTATCTTATATTACATTACATTATATCATATCACATTATATCACATCATATCACATCATATCACATCATATATCACATCACATCATATCACGTCATATCACATCATATATCACATAATATCACATTATATCACATCATATATCACATCACATTATATCACATCATGCTCTACCAAGCAGTACCACAGATTAGAGGAAGGACTTCCGGCAGCCTTAACGAGATATTAATTAAAAACCTCTGAGCTCTGCCAGAGCCCCGGCAGCTGCTGGGATTGGTCACGGAATAAAAACAATTCTGTGAAAATCTGGGCTCAAACTGGGACTGGGAAGGTCCTGGAAGATTAAATAACCCCATTTTCTGATAAATCTGGGCTCAAACTGGGATTGGGAAGGTCCTGGAAGATTAACTAACCCCATTTTCTGATAAATTTGGGCTCAAACTGAGATTGGGAAGGTCCTAGAAGATTAAATAACCCCATTTTCTGATAAATCTGGGCTCCAACTGAGATTGGGAAGGTCCTGGAAGATTAAATAACCCCATTTTCTGATAAATCTGGGCTCAAACTGGGACTGGGAAGGTCCTGGAAGATTAACTAACCCCATTTTCTGATAAATCTGGGCTCAAACTGAGATTGGGAAGGTCCTGGAAGATTAACTAACCCCATTTTCTGATAAATTTGGGCTCCAACTGAGATTGGGAAGGTCCTAGAAGATTAACTAACCCCATTTTTCCCATAAATTTGGGCTCAAACTGAGATTGGGAAGGTCCTGGAAGATTAAATAACCCCATTTTTCCCATAAATTTGGGCTCAAACTGAGATTGGGAAGGTCCTGGAAGATTAACTAACCCCATTTTCTGATAAATCTGGGCTCAAACTGGGACTGGGAAGGTCCTGGAAGATTAAATAACCCCGTTTTCTGATAAATCTGGGCTCAAACTGGGACTGGGAAGGTCCTGGAAGATTAAATAACCCCATTTTCTGATAAATCTGGGCTCAAACTGGGACTGGGAAGGTCCTGGAAGATTAAATAACCCCATTTTCTGATAAATCTGGGCTCAAACTGAAATTGGGAAGGTCCTAGAAGATTAAATAACCCCATTTTTCCCATAAACTTGGGCTCTAACTGAGATTGGGAAGGTCCTGGAAGATTAAATAACCCCATTTTCTGATCCTATTGATAAATCTGGGCTCAAACTGGGATTGGGAAGGTCCTGGAAGATTAAATAACCCCATTTTTCCCATAAATTTGGGCTCAAACTTAGATTGGGAAGGTCCTGGAAGATTAAATAACCCCATTTTTCCCATAAATTTGGGCTCAAACTGAGATTGGGAAGGTCCTGGAAGATTAAATAACCCCATTTTTCCGATGCTAATGGCCTCAAACTGAGATTGGGAAGGTCCTGCAAGATTAAATAACCCCATTTTTCCAATGCTAATGATAAATTTGCATTTAAATTGAGATTGGAATGATGAATTTGGGCTCAAACTGAGATTGGGAAGGTCCTGGAAGATTAAATAACCCCATTTTCCCCATAAATCTGGGCTCAAACTGAGATTGGGAAGGTCCTGGAAGATTAAATAACCCCATTTTCTGATAAATTTGGGCTCAAACTGGGATTGGGAAGGTCCTGGAAGATTAAATAACCCCATTTTCTGATCCTATTGATAAATCTGGGCTCAAACTGAGATTGGGAAGGTCCTGGAAGATTAAATAACCCCCTTTCCCCCCATTTTTCCCTTACAAACCCCCCGAGGAGCGGGGCCCCTCTGTGCCTGACGACACATTTGGCTTCCAGCCGGGATTTGGGGGGTTTGGCCGGGCTGGGACAGGCGCAGTGACCCCGTTTTTGGCCGTTTTTCCCCCAGAAACACACGGGCAAGTGGGGCAGGACGGTGATCGAGTACCGCTCGCAGAAGACCTCGCGCCTGCCCATCGTGGACATTGCACCTTTGGACATTGGGGGACCCGAGCAGGAGTTTGGGGTGGACCTCGGCCCCGTCTGCTTCTTGTAAAAAACAACAGAAAAAAGGATTTTTGGATTATTTTTTGGATTTTTTATGGTGTGGTCGTTTTGGGGTTTTTTTGTTGTCGTGGTTTTGGTTTGTTTGGTTTTTTTGTTGTTTTTTTTTTTTTTTAAACTCCCAGCCTGATTAATTAATTAAAAAAAAAAAAAAAGTAAAAAATGGGATTCACCCCAAAAAAGGAGCTGAGAAGTTCTGCACTGAAAGGGCTCACCCCGAATCAGGGAGCAACCACCTCATCCCAACACCAGAATCGAAGAAAAACCCGTTAATATTTATTTATTCTCTTCCTGGAAGACCTGTTTTTGAGGTCAGGTGGAGGTGGGAATGGCAGTGATCCCTTTTTCCCTGAAAAAAAAATTTAAAATATGGGATTTCACCCATCCAGGTATCAAAAATCCCCTCCTCACCCCAAATTTTCCCATTTTCCCCCTTCCCAGCAAGAGTGTTCATGTATAATATGAGTTTTAAAAGACACAAAAAAAAAATCAAAAAATGGTGCTATTCTTGTAAAACAAGTCTGTATTTTTTAACATCTGTTGGTATAAAATGAAAAAAAAAAGCTAAAAAAAAAACTTTTGGTCAAAAGTAAAATTTGAGTCGTGTCTTTTTTTTTTTTTTTGGGGTGTGTTTGTAGTAATTCAAATATTTCCTCCCCAGTTCAACAGCTATAAAGTTCTTTAGCTTGGGAAAATAAATCCTCATTTTGGGTTAAAACTGCAAATTTTTGGGGTTGGGATACTTCAGACTAAGGGGGAAGGGTGGGGGGCAAAATCCTCCCCAAAAAAGCCCAACCAAAAAAAAAAAAAAGGGAAAAATTTGAATTAATTGTGGAATTTTTGTCCCATAATTAAGACTGGGACAAGGGGGGGCTGTGCCCTCCTCCCCACAAATTTTATCCTGTTTTTTACATGAAAAAAACCTCAATTTTGGGGCTGTTTTGCAGCACTGGAAGTAGGAGACTCCACTCTCGCTGTGCCACAAAAAATGGAAATTCCCCTCCTCACCAGGCTGTTCATTACAAAAAGCTCAGAAATGGGATTTTATTTTTTTATTTTTTTAATGATCTTGACAAAAATCAGCTCAGTGACCCCGAAGAGCCCCAAAGCTGCTCAGATCTCTCCAGGCAGCTCCCGAGTGAGGAATTCCTGAGTTTCACCCCAATTCTTTTGGGTCAAAACTTCCTCTTTTTGCCTCTTTGGATGGCAAAAAATTACCAAAAAATTTCCCTCTGTGGATGGAGAAATTATAACTCGAAAAAGATTTTTTTAAAAAGCCATTTTGAGGCAGAATTTGAGTTTTAAACCCCTCCCAGCTTCCAAGTGCAGCAGCTGCCCAGTCGTGGCCAAGCAGAAAAACATTGGCAGGGGAAATTCATTAAGGAGGATTGGGGGATTAAAGAGGATTTTCCACCCAAAAGTGCCCTTGGAGATGCTCTCCTAATGGGCTTGGGGTCAAATCTTTCCCCTCCTGGTGCAGCCAAGCAGCAAATTCGGGGGGCAGCCCCCCCAAAAAAACCTTCAGGATACTTAGAGGGGGTGGGGGGGAAAGAGGGGGGAAGGGGATGTGGGGAGACCCCCAGAAAAAAAAGAGAAAAAGAAAAAAAAAATCAGGATTAAACCCAGGCAGGAGGGGAAGAAAATGGAGGAAAAGCCAAGTTTGGGATTTCTTCCTTTTCCTTAAAAAAAGAAGGAAAATTCAGTGGGAATTGGTCAGCAGGGAAGGAGGTTGGGATTGGGATTCCCAGCCGGGAATGGGACCCTGGTCGAGGTTTTCCCTCCTCATTTATTCCCAAAAAATCCTGGGAAGGGCTGGGAAAAATGGGATTTTTCAGCCTGGAGAAGGGAAGGGCCTTTCAGGAGAGCTGGGGACAGATTTGGGATAAAGGACAGACGGACAGGACATGGGGAGTGGCTTCCCAGTGGGATCTGGAGGTTTGGGTGGGATTTTGGGGAGGAATTCCTCCCTGTGCAGGCAGCGAATCCCAGAGGATTCCCCCTCCCTGGGGATGAGTTTGAGCATCCCCCCCAACCCATTCTGGGATTTTGTGGAAATCCATCAGCAAAACAGGAATTTTGGGGCAAAAAAAATCTCAGCAGAGCACTGGATTTAGGAAAAATCCAGAGTTTTTCTTTTAAAAATAAATAAATAAATAAAGGACAGCAGATGGAAAGATCCAGATCAGGTTTATTGAAGAATTCAGCCCTACAGAGGCTGCAGGGGCAGGAATCTCCTGCCAAGTGTGGATTTTGTGCCACTGTCACCCAAAAATCGTTATTTTCCCACAGAGGAAGGATCCCCTCACATGTAGCAGCGTCTGGCTCCCGAATCCCACGGGAAACCAGGGCTGAAATTCCAGAAAAAAACCTCCCCAAAAAGGGGCAAAATGCCAAAGGGCTGCGGGGGCCGAGCTGGCAGGAATGTGCAGCTCCCGGCAGGGAGGCCTTGGAATCCCGGCCTCCCACAGAACCCCCTCCAATCCCTGCTGCTTTGGGAAGTGGAGCACAAAAAGCAGCAAATTCCCGGATTTCAAACCCCAGGGAAGAGGCTCTGGATGCCAAAGGGGTCGGGAAAAACGAGGGAGAATTTAATTCCAAAGGTTTGTGTTCCTCTGCCTCCTTCCAGGGTGTAACAGAGGCTCATTCTGGGTGGGAACTGCCCCTTTTTGGGGGTCCTGAGGTGCTGCCACCGCCGAGCAGGAAAACAAACTCATTTCCCCTGAAAATTTACTCTCAAAAATCAAACCCATCCACCCCAAAACACCCAGAACAGGTGCAAAGCTCCGGGATTTCAGCCCCTAACTCAGGAGGGGACAGTTCCAGATTCCTCGGCAGGAAGGAGGGGAAGGAGCAGCCCCGGCAGGAGCTGCCGGGTTTGTCCCCGCGGGGCCACTCACGGTCCCTGCGCCGGCCCTCGGTGTCCTCAGGGCGCCCCCGGGGCCGGGGCCGTGGAGTTGGAGCTGCAGTCCAGGTAGTGGAAGGTCTCCAGGGTGCTCTGGGCGCTGTGGCCGATGTAGGAGAGCTTCACCGAGGTCCTGGCAGGGCAAAGGGACAAGGCAGAGTCAGCACAGAGTCCTCTTTTCCTCAAGAAAAACAAAAATAACCCCAAATTCCTGCGGGTTTTGGTGACAAGGTGAGGATTTGCACCCTGGGCTGGATTAGAACCTGGCCCTGAGGCGGATCTGGGGAAAAATCCAAGCAGGATTTTCTCCCTGGGGCCCAAAGCCGTGGCTGGAATTCCCTTGGGATTCAGGAACCACAAAAATGTGGGAAAAGAGCTCCAAGAAGCCAGAGCAGGAGAGGCACCCACCTCATGAGGATCACGATGTTGTGGACCTTCACCTTGGGCAAAGTGCAGAAAAAACTGGAAATAGATCAAGGAAATTGGTCAGCAAGTGAGAAACTTGAGGAATTTGGGGGTTTTTTTAGCAGCTCCTGCTGGTATTTTCCACTTTGGTGTTAACAAAACCATCTCACAGCACCTTGAGAAAATTCCTGGCGAAGGAATTGAGCAGAAAAAGCGAGTGATTTCCAATTAATTTCCCAAATTTTAATCAAAGCAGCTCCACCCCCTGTCCCTCCCCAGAAGGGAGCAGTAAATCCTTACTACACGTAGGACAGGGATCCACCCAGCTCTGCCTTCACGGTGAAATTCACCTGCAACAGAGCAGGAAAAAAAAAATCCCATTTCAGTGCAGCCTCATCATTCCTGAGGGAGTAAAAGCAGCCCTGAAAGCAGGAGGAGAGCTGAGCTGCCAGGATTCCCAGTTTGTACCAGTTTGTCCCTCAGGGGTTGGATGCTGGAGACGTTGGTGAGCTGCTGCCTGCCCACCACGGTGTTCATGTACTGCACCTGGCTGCTCAGGCTGCTCACCGCCACCGAGTAAAAGTTGGAATTCCTGATCCTCAGCGTGGCCTGGAGGGGATCAAAACCAACCCTGAGCTCGCTGGGTGCTTCCCCTGGGGGTTTGTTCGCACGAATTTGTGGAAAATTTACCGTGATGGCCAAGAGGACGGCTGAGTTTTTCCTGTCAAACCACACCTGGACCACTTTGATGCCGTCGTCGTTCACCAGCACCGAGTGGGGGAACAGGAAGAAAACGCCCAGGCCGGAGAGCAGCAGGCAGAGCAGCACCGAGAGCAGCACGTAGAGTTTCCTTGGGGACAAAAAAAAACCAAAAAAACCCCAAAAAATTAAATTTTCACCTCCTCTGCAAGATTCGGATCCTAAAAACCCCCAGCCTTTGTTTGGTTTCCTTGGAAGAGGAACCCAAGAGTTTAAAATGGCTCCAAATTTGCACTTTTGGGGTTGGGAAATGATCCATTAAATCAGTTTTTTGGGGTCTTTTTGCAGTTGCTACCAAAACTCCAGTGAGGGGATGGAAGGTGGGAGTGGGATTGCGGTGCCCACGGTAGAAATATTTAAAATCACAATTTAAATCCTATTTTTTGGGGTGAAAACAACCCGTAAAGGGATAAAAGAGCTCCTCCCTTACGTTCTCTGAGGACGGAGCCGTTGGTCGCTGTAGGGGATCAGAGCCACCAACTCGTTCACCTGCTCTGGGGAGCAAAATGGAAATAACACATTAAAAAAGGGACTTTTTATGGGGATAACACACTAAAAAAGTGATTTTTTTATGGGAATAAAACACTAAAAAAGTGATCTTTTATGGGAATAACATTAAAAAGTGACGCTTTATGGGGATAACAGATTTAAAGTGACTCTTTATGGGGATAACACATTTAAAAGTGACCATTTGTGGGAATAACATTAAAAAAGTGATCTTTTATGGGGATAACACATTAAAAAGTGATCTTTTATGGGAATAACACATTAAAAAGGTACCTTTTACGGGGATAACACATTAAAATTGACTCTTTATGGGGATAACACATTAAAAAGTGACCTTTTATGGGGATAGCACATTAGAAAAGGACCCTTTTCTGCGCTGTTTAGAGCTGGGGAGTTGAGGAGCAGCCCCACCTGTGGGGATGCAGCCGCTGCCTTGGCAGGTGGGGCAGGTGACGCTGTCCTGGCCCGTGAACTCCATGTAGGGAATCTTGGCCGCGTCCTGCAGGGGCTCCTGGCTGACCGAGGCCTCCTCATCCTCCTCCTCCTCCTCGGCCTGGCTGCGGCTCGGGGCGGCCGGGGAAGGCACGGAGCCCATGGCGGCGATGGTGGGGACGGCCTGGGAGAGGGGCAGGAGCAGCTCCGGGCTGTTCAAAGGGGTTTTAAAGCCATTTCTAAGCTACGGTGCCGCTCCAAGGGGCCCCACAGCCGCCACAAAGCGCCCCCGTCCACCACAAGGGTCTTCCTTGGAGAAAGGGAGTGCATCTCCAGCCAGCCAAAAGCCAGCGTGCCCCAGGGACCCCCTCCTCCTCTGAGGCGGCCCCCAGACCCAGACACAGCCCCGGGGCTCGTCCGCGTCCCCTCGGGAACAGCCCGGAGACCCCCGAGAGGAACAGGCCCCGCTATGGAGCCCCACCGAACAGAGTTCCCCATCCTCGAGGTGCCCCTCACTCAAGAACCACCCTCTGAAGACCCTTCTGTCAGAGACCCCCGCCCTCGGGGACTGCCCCTGCACAGACCCCCACCCTCAGAGCCCCCCACCCTCAGAGACCCCCCTCCCTCAGGAACTGCCCCTGCACAGACTCCCACCCTCAGAGACCCTCACCCTCAGAGCCCCCCTCCCTCAGGAACTCCCCCTGCACACTCTCCCACCCTCGGAGCCCCCCTCGCTCAGAGCCCCCCCTGTCCAGGCGCGCCCCTCACAGACCCCTTCCCTCAGCGCTCTCCGCCAGGGGGCGCCCCTCTCCCGCCGCCGCCGCAGCCCCGCCCCCGTCCCCGCGCGCAGCCGCCGTCGCTGTGGCAACCGCGCGAGCCGGAGGTGGGCGGAGACTCCCTAGGGCCACGCCCGTCTCTCGTCACGTGAGGCGGGCGGGGTTACCCAAACCACGCCCGTCCGATTCTGCATACGTCACGAGGGACGGGCGGGGCTTAGAGAGCCACACCCCTGTCGTTTCACCCAAAGCGCACGCGCCAATTATCAGGGGTGGGGTCAGTGACCACACCTTTCATTTGCATGTGTTGGGCGTGGTCGGAGCCGCGCACGCGCAGAAGCAACGCGTGGTTCCGGTTGGGCGTGGCAGGGCGGGGCGGGGCGGAGCGTGACGTAAATCGCGCGCGCGCGCAGCGTGGGCGTGCCGTCCGGAGCGCGCATGCGCAGGGACGGGAGGGGTGGGGCTGGGAGCTGTATGGAGCTCGCGAGCCCCAGTTTGGGGATCCCTGTCCCAGTATGAGCCCCGCCACACCAGTACAGACTGGGGCCGCACCAGTGGGAGAGCCCTGCTCCCAGCACGGAACGGCCCCGCACCGGCACCGAGCGGTCCCGAGCGGTGCGAGCTCCCCTGTCCCGGTACGGAGCGATCCCGAGCGGTGCGAGCCCCCCTGTCCCGGCACCGAGCGGTGCGAGCCCCCCTGTCCCGGTACGGAGCGGTCCCGAGCGGTCCGAGCCCCCCTGTCCCGGTACGGAGCGGTGCGAGCCCCCCTGTCCCGGTACGGAGCGGTGCGAGCCCCCCTGTCCCGGCACCGAGCGGTCCGAGCTCCCCTGTCCCGGTACGGAGCGATCCCGAGCGGTGCGAGCCCCCCTGTCCCGGTACGGAGCGATCCCGAGCGGTGCGAGCCCCCCTGTCCCAGCACCGAGCGGTGCGAGCCCCCCTGTCCCGGTACGGAGCGGTGCGAGCCCCCCTGTCCCGGTACGGAGCGGTGCGAGCCCCCCTGTCCCGGTACGGAGCGGTCCCGAGCGGTCCGAGCCCCCCTGTCCCGGTACGGAGCGGTCCGAGCCCCCCATCCCGGCACGGAGCGGTCCGAGCTCCCCTGTCCCGGTACGGAGCTGTCCCGAGGGGTGCGAGGCCCCCTGTCCCGGCACGGAGCGGTGCGAGCCCCCCATCCCGGCACCGAGCGGTCCGAGCCCCCCTGTCCCGGCACCGAGCAGTCCGAGCCCCCCTGTCCCGGCACGGAGCGGTGTGAGCTCCCTTGTCCCGGTATGGGGCGGTCCGAGCCCCCTGTCCCGGTCCAACCCCTCAGTTTCTGGGGAAAACGCCCCCCGGCCATTCCCTCCCACCTGCCCCCCAGCCCCGACAGCTCCCGGGACTTTTTCCCATCACACCGGAGGGAAAACCGGATGGGAAACGAAATCCCTCCCTCTCCCAATCGCCCAAACTACAAAAATAAAATCCACGGCAAAATGAAAATATTTTGCGAGCTCCAGAGGCGCCGCCTGCCCGGCCTGTCCGTGTCCCATGGAAATTTTATGGATCATTTCTTCTCTCCTTCCCAGGAGCGAAATTTCAGGCAGGGGGAGAAATTCCCGGCTCTCCTTCCTCCCTTCCTTCCTTCCTCCGTTCCTTCCTCCCTTCCTCCCTCCCTTCCTCCCTCCCTTCCCGCGCCGTCCCGGGGGCTGGAAAAGGAGAAGGGAGAGGGGTTGGGAAAGGAGAAATCCCTGCCAGACCCTTGAGATGCGCAGAGAATTCCCAGAGTAGGGAAAGAACCGAAAATTCCCCCCGCAGCCTCCTGCCGCGTCCTGGGCTGGATTCCGGATTTTTTACCAATTTTTTTCTGCCCCCAGACCCAGCGGGAATGGGCGGAAGGGGGAAAATTCCCCTTTTCCAGCCAGCGGGTGGGACCGTGGGAGCGCTTCCCGGGAAATCTCCGCTCTCCCGGGATGGGGCGAGCCCGGCCCCATCCTCCGGGATGACGGAGCGCTGCTCCAAGGCCGGGGAAACATCGGATTGGGGCTTCCCTCCTCTTTTCCGTGCGTCCCTCGGGGATTTCTGAGCCCTGGAACGGCATCGTGGAATGGCAGGATTTTTTTGGGAGGGTCCTTGGAGCTCATCCAGCCCCGTTGGTGCCGCACCTGCCGCCCTCCCAAGCCCCGTGCAGGGACAATTCGATCCCTTCCAAGCCCAAACCATTCCATGAAAATCTGAGGATCCCAATTCCTGCCGCTCCGCATCCCCGGGCCATCCTCCTCCTCCTCCTCTCCCAGCCCCGCCGATCCCTTTTTCCAGGCTGGAGCAGCACAAAAACCGCGGCTCCCGCTCGCAGCTCTTGGGATTTGCAGGCAGGAATGAAATTCCGTGCAGGAATGAAATCCTCCCGAATCCTGCCCGTGCCGGCTGGCCCGGGGATGCGGAGCAGAGCCGGGATCGGGCCCCGAACCCCTCGTGCCGGGGGGATCGAGGGCAGAAATCAGCAAGGAATCAGGAGAGAGGGAGGGAATTCAAACCCTCCTCGGCCGCAAACCTTCCCCAGAGCTCGGGAGGGGGCACAAATTCCCGCTGGGAAAAAGGTAAAAATTTGTCTGGTGCGTGGCGGTGCCGATGGGGAAAAACCTCGGGGGATTTTGGGACATTTTTTTTGCCATCCCAAAAGCACCGGGATGGAGATGAGCAGCTCCCACCACCCCCCGCCCTCCCGGAATCCTTCCGCGCCACGAAATTGCCTCTGATGAGCTCCCATTTCTTCCCAGACGTTGTTTTCTCCTCCTCGGCCTCATTAAATCAATTTAAAGGCGATTTCGAAGCGTTTTCCCCACGCAAACCGCGGCGGCTGAACCCGGTGCCCGCGGCTGCGGGGGCTCTGCTGCGCCGGGGGCTCGTTTGCTCCCGGGATTTTGGGTTTAGGGGACACCCGGTGAAGGATTTTGGGTTTAGGGGACACCCGCTAAACCCAGGAGCAGCCGCGGGGCTTCTCCGGGAGCTCCTCTCGCTGCGGGTGGCTGCACCCCGGGTGGGGTTTTGAGGATAGAAAGGGGAAAATTGCCGAATATCCCGATTTTTCAGACTGGGGGTGCAGCATTGGAGCATCTTTGGGTTGGGCTGAGCTGGCTCTGCCCAAAATCCAACATCCCAAGTCACCAATAAGAGGATTTGGGATGGTCAAGGTCGGTTCTTGCTCTGTCCCAAACACTCTCAGATCCTTCAGGAGCAGCCAAATCCGCGGGTCCCCAGGCTCGGATCAGCCTCGGGGGCTGTGGGGACAGCGGGAGCAGCGGGAGCAGCGGGAGCAGCGGGAGCCGGGAGCGCTGGGGGTGGCACTCTGGCGCTGGTGGCATTTATTCTGTCCCGGTACAGCCCCGGGCACTCGCGGGGAGCGGGGTCGGCTGCCCGAGCTCACCGGGCTCGCGGGAAGGGGGGCAGCCCCCGGGGCACCCCAAGAGTGTCCTGACCCAGCTGGGCGCTCCCGGGCGCGGGAGAGGGGTCGGGTGGGCAGCAAGGACAGGGCGGGCAGCGGGCACGGGGTGGGCAGCAGAGGCCGGGTGGGCACCGGGTGGTCAGCGGGGTCCGGAGGGCACCTTGTGGTCAGTGGGGTGCGGGGGCACCGGGTGGTCAGTGGGGTCCGGGGGGCACCGGGTGGTCAGTGGGGTCCGGGGGGCACCGGGTGGTCAGCGGGAAGCCGAGTAGACAGCGGGTGGACACCGGGTGGTCAGCGGGTGGTCAGCGGTCTCGGGACCCTCCGGGGAAGCTCCCGCGCTACCGGGGGCCACGTGTAACGCCACGCCCCCTTCGCCGTGACCGCGCCCATCTCTGTCCTTCTATGGCGCGTGTGGGCGGGCACGGGGCGGGGCCTCGCCGGCGGGGGCGGGGCCGGGAGCGCCGGTTCCCGTCAAAAGGCGGCGGCGGGCGGGGCGGGGGCGGCAGCGGGGCCGGCGCTCAGGTACCGGGGACCCCGGGGCCCAGGGACCGGGGACCCCGGGGCCCAGGGACCCGGCAGGGGGACACCGGGGCCGGGGGGAACACCGGGGCTCAGGGACCGGGCAGGGCGTCAGCAGGGACGGGCACAGCGGGACCGGGACTCAGGGACCGGGCAGGGCACACCGGGGCTCAGGGACCGGGCAGGGCACACCGGGGCTCAGGGACCGGACAGGGGACACCGGGGCTCACGGACCGGGCAGGGCACACCGGGCCCGGCCAAGCCCAGCCCTTCTCCGCCCCTGCCGTGCCAGCGGCGCTCCCCGGGACACGGCGGTGGCCGCCGCGGGCGAACCGGGCGTGACTGTCCGGGGCTGCGGGGGCGGTGCGGGGGCCCCGGGGTGCCGGGAGGGTTCCCCGCTCCCGGGAGGGTTCCCCGTTCCCGGGAGGGTTCCCCGCTCCCGGGCTGTCCCCGCCGGCAGCAGCGACACGGGCCGGGCGCCGAGGCTCCCCGGTGCTTCCTGGTTCGCGGTTCCCGTGCTGGTTTCGGGGTGCCGGGTGTGTCTGACCCCCCCGGTGCACCGGGAGGGATCGGGGGGGTCTCCGTGGGACTCCCTGACTCCCGGTGAGCCCCCCAAGCTGGGGGTTTTGGGGCTTTCCCGGCCGAAATTCGGCTCTCCCGTAGGGTTGGGGTGTCCCCGTCCCGTTCTGGGGGTGGCTCCCGGTTTCGGGGGGCTCGGGCACTGTCCGGTCTCAGCCCCGAGCACCCCCAGAAATCCGGGAGTTCTGGGGTGTCCCGGGGGGTCCCCACATCCCGGAAAGGCACCGCTGTGCCCCCCCCCCCCCCCCTTTTTGGGGGGGGCCTTTGAAACTGGGAAATTCCGGGGTGCCGTGAATTGAATTTCGGGGTTCCTGTAAGGCGATTTTGGGGTTCCGGCGTGCCCTGGGGGTGTCAGTGTGACTTTAGGGGTGCCTTTGAGGTGATTTTGGGGTTCCTGGGGGTGTCAGTGTGACTTTAGGGGTGCCTTTGAGGTGATTTTGGGGTTCCTGGGGGTGTCAGTGTGACTTTAGGGGTGCCTTTAAGGTGATTTTGGGGTTCCTGGAGGTGTCAGTGTGAAGTTAGGGGTTCCTGTAAGGCGATTTTGGGGTTCCGGCGTGCCCTGGGGGTGTCAGTGTGACTTTAGGGGTGCCTTTGAGGTGATTTTGGGGTTCCTGGGGGTGTCAGTGTGACTTTAGGCTTTCCTGTAAGGTGATTTTAGCGTTTCCTGTTTGGTCGATTTTGGGGTTTCTGGCCGCTCTCACGAGTAACCACCCCATTTAAACCCACGTCCAGGGTCCCCATTCGGGTTTTTTGGGGAGTTTTTGGGGGGGTTTTGGGGGGCTGAACCCCCCAGCACGGCATTAACCCCCTTCCTTCTTCATTCCCCAGCGCCTTCCCAGATTTTGGAGGATCCCGAGCAGGAAATTCAAGGTACGGGGGGGATTTTCACGCACCAGGAATTGAGGGATCCTCAAAAAAAAAAAAGAGTTTTGGGGGTCGGCTGAGCCGCTCTTTGCTCTCCTTTTCGAGGCTGGAGCTTTGAGAAAAGTTGGGTGGTTTTTTGTTTTTTCTCGGAAAGAGGTTTTCGGGAGAAGCGACGTTTTTGCGGCGTCTCCTCCTCCCCCGGAGCCGCCCGTGACTCATCTTCCTCCGGCCGGGGAAGGAGCCGCGGCGGGGCACGAAAATCACGGGAAATTGCGGTTAAAGCCGGGAAAAATCCCGGGAAATTGAGATTAAACCCGGGAAAAATCCGGGGAAACCGAGGGGAGAAAAATCCAGGGAGGTGATGGGGAAAGCAAGGGGTGAGAGGAGTGAAAATCCCGGGAAATTTGGGTTTAAACCCCGGAAAAATCCGGGGAAATTAAGATTAAACATAAGAAAAATCCAGGGAAATTGAGGGCAGCAAAAATCCAGGGAGGTGATGGGGAAAGCAAGGGGTGAGCAGAGATAAAATCCCGGAAAACTGAGGGTTAAACCCGGGAAAAATCCGGGGAAATTGAGGGTTAAACCCAGGGAAAAATCCAGGGATGTGATGCGGAAAGGAAGGTGTGAAAATCCCGGGAAATTGAGATTAAACTCGGGAAAAATCCGGGGAAACCGAGGGGAGAAAAATCCAGGGAGGTGATGGGGAAAGCAAGGAGTGAGAAAAGCAAAAATCCCAGAAAATTTGGATTTAAACCCAGGAAAAATCCAGGAATGTGATGGGGAGAGCAAGGTGTGAGTGGAGAGAAAATCCCGGGAAATTTGGGGTTAAACCCCGGAAAAATCCAGGGAGGTGATGGGGAAAGCAAGGGGTGAGAAGAGCAAAAATCGCAGGAAATTAAGATTAAACCCAAGGGGGGAATAGAGAGAAATCCAGGGAAATATGAGAGGAAACAGAAATGGCGTAAATAAAGTGAAATGAAGTTGAAAAATTTGGGCTGGACCTGGTGGAAATGGGGTGAAATAAAAGGGGGGAAATGCCAGGGTGAGACTGGGTTCCCTCTGGAGGAAGGAAAATTGGAAATGATGATGAGGATGATGAGGAGGAGGAGGATGAGGATGATGATGAGGATGATAGGAGATGTCTGCCCCAGATCTCCAGGGCGTGACTGAGACGTCCTAACACAAACAAAAATCCCGAAAATCCCCAAAATCCCATTTTTCCAGGTTAAAAAGCCACACCTGGGGTTGGGTTCCCTGGATCCCGCTGTGTTTGGGGAGGAATAAATGGAAAATCCGGGTGGTTTTTCCACTTTTAATGGATAATCCGGCTCCTGAGAATAATTTTTAACTTCTTGGGGCTGAGCCCAGCCTGGCCCAAGCTCCCTGAGGGGAAATTCTGGAATTGTCAGGGATTGGGAGAGGGAAAATCCTGCTCGGAGTGGGGCTGGGGTGGAAATGGGAGCCTAAAAAGGAGAGGAAAGGGAATTAAAAAATAAAATTAATAAATTCAGGGAGATGGTGGGGAAAGGGAGAGGAGAAAAAAGCACAGGGGAAAATATGAGGGGAGCAAAGGGAGGAAAAATCCGGGGAAATTGAGATTAAAGTGAGGAATTAAAATCCAGGGAAATTGAGAATAAAGAGCAAAAATCCAGGGAAATTGAGATTAAAGAGCAAAAATCCAGGGAAATTGAGATTAAAGAGTAAAAATCCAGGGAAATTGAGATTAAAGAGCAAAAATCCAGGGGAATTGAGATGAAATTGAGGAATTAACCCCAGGAAATTGAGATTAAGCCGGGACAGGACCGTGCCCTCCCCTCCCCTGCGCTGACTCAGCTCCTGCCGGGCCCTGGCTCTTATCTCAGCCCTTATCAGCTCAACCCTCGCCCTTTTTTTCCTCTCTGACAAACGGAAAAGGAGGGAAAGCAACACCTGGATCCCCATCCCGGCTCCCAGGGCCTTTCCTCCGGGGCAGGGAATTCTCCTGAGCCTTCCTCCTGCCGAACTGGGTGGAAAATGGGATTTTTTTGGCACGTGGAACTTATCTCGGTTTTTTTTCTGGAATGTTCTGAGGGTTTTCCAACCTTCTTCGTGCCCCAGGTGTGGCTGCTGCTCCAATTTCCCAATTCCAGGTGGCTGCTGCATCATCATCATCATCATCACCATCCCCCCTCCTCCTCCTCTTCCTCCCAGAGCTCCTGGGGAAGGAGAATTCCCTTTTCCTCACCCCAGGGAAGGGGATTTGGGGCCTCCAAAGGTTCATTTTCCAGCTCCAAGGGGGAATTTTCTGTGGAAATTCACTTTTCCTGCCAGGGAAGGGATTGGGCAGGGATTCGGGCTCTTTGCTGCCCCTAAAATCCATCCCTGGTCCCAAATATCCCCTAAAATCCATTCCCAGTCCAGAAATTCCCTAAAATCCATTCCCAGTCCTAAATATCCCCTAAAATCCATTCCCAATCCCAAATATCCCCTAAAATCCATTCCCAATCCCAAATATCCCAACTCCAGAAATCCCCTAAAATCCATTTTTCTTCCCAAATATCCCTCCCATCTCCATAAATCCCCTAAAATCAATTCCCACTCTCAAATATCTGAACTCCAGAAATTCCCTAAAATCCATTTTTCTTCCCAAATCTCCCATCCCCAGAAATCCCCTAAAATCCATTCCCACTCCCAGAAATCCCCTAAAATCCATTTTTCCTCCCAAAGATTTTCCTGAGATTTTCCTGGAATTTCCCTGAGATTTCCCTGAGATTTTTCCCGGCCTTTTTCTGAGATTTTCCCTGGAATTTCCCTGGAATTTCCCTCCCTCTGGAGCAAAAACCCAAAAAGCCCCGAGGGGAGGCTGCAGACAGTAAAACCCAAATAATCCCCGCCGAGAATTCCTGGGAATTTCGATTTCCCAGGGCGGTTTTCTCTCTCCCGGGAGGGTGACGGAGCAAAAACCTGTTGGGGAATATTTCGAAATCCAGGGAGAAGCTTCTGGAATTTCCCACAAGCAGGGGCAGATCCTGCCTGGCCTGGATTTTATTTGGGATGTGAGAGGGAAGATTCCTTGGACAGCCTGAAATTTGGGATAAAGGAGGAAAAAAAAAAAAGGATTTGGGGCAGGAGGAAAAAATCCAGGCAAGGTTTGGGGGACACTGTGGGGAGAATTCCCATTCCTGGATTTTTTTTTTTTTTAATTTTTCCTTGGAAAATGAGGAAATTTTCTCCATGGAACGACCACAGAGGTGCTGCAGGGAATTTTTTATTGGGGGGAAAAATCCCAGGAAAAACTCTGGAATTTCCCATTTAGGAGCAGCAGCGGGATGTGACTGGCGGCCCAAGGGTTAAACCTGGAATATTCCCAATTTTTTATTTTGTTGGGATAGAGAGATCAAACCGGGATCTGTGGATCCCAAATTCCTGACCCCAGAGTTCGGGCCAGGAGGTGCCAGGTTTGTTTTTCCCAGCTGGAATTCCCAGGGCGTTGGATCTGCCCCTGCTCTTTGCTCCGATTCCGTTGGGAAACTTTCACCCCTTCCCTCTCCCGCCTTTCCGTGGGTTTTCCGTGGGTTTTTCCATGGATTTTTTAGTGGATTTTTAGTGGATCTTTAGTGGGTATTTAGTGGATTTTTTGGTGGATTTTTTGGTGGATTTTTTGGTGGATTTTTTGGTGGATTTTTTGGTGGATTTTTTGTGGATTTTTGGGTGGATTTTCCGTGGAGTTTCCATGGATTTTTCCATGGATTTTTTGTGGAATTTTTTTGGATTTTTTTGGATTTTTTTGTGGCTTTTTTGTGGATTTTCTGTGGGATTTTCCGTGGAATTTTCCATGGAATATTCCGTGAGTTTTCCACGGAATTTTCCGTGGATTTTCCATGGATTCATTCCAAAGGAATTCAAGGAATGAAGGTGAAAATCCAGACTTCGGTTTGGAGAGCTGGGAATGCTGAATTTTAGGGATCATTTTAGGCCTGAACCCCTGACTTTGCCCCAAATCCAGAAGAAATCCGTAATTTTGGGGATAATTTTGGGACTAATAAGGGGGAATCCAGGAAAAATATTCTGAATTTTCAGGCTAATTTTACCCCGAAGGCTCTGGCTCAGGTGGAATCCCAAGCAAACCCGTTCCAATTCTCATTTCTCCCGTGCCAATCCCATTCTCCCATTCCAATCCCCATTTTCCCCATGCCAATCCCATTTTCCCCATGCCAATCCCATTTTTCCCGTGCCAATCACCCATTCTCCCGTGCCTACCCCCATTCCCCATTCCAATTTCCCATTTTCCCCATTCCAATCCCATTTTTCCCATCCCAATCCCCATTCTCCCGTGCCCATCCCATTTTTCCCGTGCCAATCCCCATTTCCCCATCCCAATCCCATTTTTCCCGTGCCAATCCCCATTTCCCCATTCCAATCCCCATTTTTCCCATCCCAATCCCAATTTTCCCATTCCAATCCCATTTTCCCCATCCCAATCCCCATTCCCCCATCCCAATCCCATTTTCCCCGTGCCCATCCCCATTCTCCTGTTCCCAATCCCATTTTCCCCATTCCCAATCCCATTTTCCCCATCCCAATCCCAATTTTCCCATTCCCATCCCCATTCCCCCATCCCAATCCCATTTTCCCCATCCCAATCCCATTTTCCCCATCCCAATTCCCATTTTCCCCATCCCAATCCCCATTTTCCCCATCCCAATCCCAATTTTCCCATTCCCATCCCCATTCCCCCATCCCAATCCCATTTTCCCCATCCCAATCCCCATTTTCCCCATCCCAATCCCATTTTCCCCGTGCCCATCCCCATTCTCCTGTTCCCAATCCCATTTTCCCCATCCCAATCCCATTTTCCCCATTCCCAATCCCATTTTCCCATTCCAATCCCCATTTTTCCCATTCCAATCCCCATTTTTCCCATTCCAATCCCCATTTTTCCCATTCCAATCCCCATTTCCCCATCCCAATCCCATTCCCCCATCCCAATCCCCATTCCCCCATCCCAATCCCCATTTCCCCATCCCAATCCCAATTTTCCCATTCCCATCCCCATTCCCCCATCCCAATCCCATTCCCCCGAGCCAACCCCGCTCATTTTTAACCCCTTCCAGCCATGGACCGCGCCGCCTGCAGCACCTCCGGCGCCGAGCCCGAGCCCGAGCCGGGCGGGGACGAGCGGGGCGGGCCCCGGGTCTGCGGCGTCTGCGGGGACCGAGCCACCGGCTTCCACTTCAACGCCATGACCTGCGAGGGCTGCAAGGGCTTCTTCAGGTGGGGCCGGGGCTGCGGGAGCGCCCCATCCCGAAAAACATCCCGGGACACCCGGGGGGAGAGCGGGGCTGCGTCCCCATCCCCAAAAAATCAGTGTTTTCCCAAAAATCCGAGTGGTTTTACAGGGGTTTTTAATGGAGCTGGGAGGTTTGTACCTCCCCATCCCGAAAAAATCAGCGTTTTTCCCAAAAATCCAAGTGTTTTTACGGGGTTTTTTAATGGAGCTGGGAGGTTTGTACCCTCCCAATCCCGAAAAAATCAGTGTTTTCCCAAAAATCCGAGTGGTTTTACAGGTTTTTTTAATGGAGCTGGGAGGTTTGCAGCCCCTCAATCCCCAAAAAATCCCAGGAATCCCAATGGGAAACTGGAATTCCCAGTGGTGCCCCATTCCCATCCCCAAAAAATCAGCGTTTTCCCAAAAATCCGAGTGGTTTTACAGGGGTTTTTAATGGAGCTGGGAGGTTTGTACCCTCCCAATCCCCAAAAAAATCCATGTTTCTCCAAAAATCCAAATGTTTTTACAGGGTTTTTTAGGGAAGCTGGGAGGTTTGAAACCCCCATCCCAAAAAAATCCATGTTTTTGCAAAAATTCGTGTTTTTCCAGGGTTTTTTAATGGAGCTGGGAGGTTTGCACCTCCTCATCCCAAAAAACATCCGTGTTTTTCCCAAAATCCGAGTGTTTTTCCAGGGTTTTTCATGGATCTGGGAGCTTTGCACACCCTCATCCCAAAAAACATCCCGGGAATCCCAAGGGGAGACTGGAATTCCCAGTGGTGCTGCATTCCCATCCCAAAAAAATCCACGTTTCTCTAAAAATCCGAATGTTTTTACAGTATTTTTTAGGGAAGCTGGGAGGTTTGTACCCCCCAATCCCCAAAAAAATCCCAGGAGTCCCAAGGAAAACTGGAATTCCCAGTGGTGCCCAATTCCCATGGTTAAAAGGGGAAAATAATCGATTTATTTTGTGGGATGGGGGTTTTTTCCCCGTTTTTCCAGGTTTTTTCCTGGATCTGGGAGCTTTGCACCCCTCCAGGATCTGGGGGGAGTGTGGGAAAACTCCCCTGGGGTCACAAATTGGGATTTATCCCTAAAAAAACTCCGGGATTGGGGGGTGAGGAAGGGCAGGTGATCCCAAAATTCACAATTTCCGGGGAATTCTGCTGGAAATTCTGGGAATTCTGCCCCCATCCCCCGGATCCCACCCCACCAATCCCTCATTCCAGGCTGGGAATTTTGGAATTTTCCCTTTTCAGCCCCTGGGATCCCAAATCCACGAGGTTTCCACGGAATTCCGGCCCAGCCCCGGGAGCCTCTGGAGCCGCCCAAGCCACAATTTTCACTCCAAACCTGGAATTAGTTTGGCCTGGGAATGTTTTTGTTGTTTTTTTTCCCTGCTCCAAGGTTGTTTGTGCATTCCTGGCCTTCCCTTGGGTTAAAAATAAGTTTTTTGTGCACCAAAAATTGGGAATTTTGGGCTGGGTTCCAAGCTCTGGGATTGTGTTTTCCCCCATCGGGAGCAGCAAAATTCCAAAGGTTTTGGGGGAATGGGGTTAAACAGGGCCCTGCCCCATCCATCCATTTTTTGGGATGAATTCCCAAAAATCCCAAATTCCCAGCAGGAAGAGGCAGAGTGCAGCCCCTTTGTTCACCTCTCCCTTTCCAAAAGCAGCTTTTCATTCCCGATTTTTTTCCCAGATTTTGATTCTTTCGTCGCTTTTAAAATATTTTACTCCATCCTTCACTAAATACTTGATTTTATTACCCACATTTGATATTTTAACCCACATTTTACCCCTATTTAATATTTTTAATACAATTTTTAATACAATTTTAAAATTTTTAAAATTTTTTTAAAATTTTTTTAATGCAATTTTTTAAAATACAGTTTTGATTTTTTTCACCCATTTTTTAAATCCATTTTTTTGGGCACTTCTAGGGATGGGGCAGCCACAGCTTTTCTGGGAATTCTATTCCAGGGAGGAATTCCTTCCCCAAATCCACCTGCCACCTTTTCCCTGGGATTATTCTGGCTCTGCCTCTTTGTCCTGGGAAGATCCTGATCCTTTTTTCCCTGGGAATTTTCTGCCCTTGACCTTTCACCCTTGGGATATTTTGACCCCGACCCTTTACCCCAGGAGGATTTTTGGCTCTGACCTTTCTTCCTGCAAGGTTCTGGCCCTTTTTCCCTGGAAATTCTGGTTCTGGCTGTTATTCCTGGAGAGGTTTTGGACCCTCTTTCCTGGATTTTTTTGGCTCTGACCCTTTTTCCTGGGTCATTTTGGCTCTGACCCTTTTTTCCCCTGGGTTATTTCGGCTCTGATCTTTTTTTTCCCTGGGTTGTTTTGGTTCTGACCCTTTTTTGTCCTGGGTTGTTTTGGTTCTGACCCTTTTTTGTCCTGGAAAGTTCTGACCCTTTTTCCTTGGAAATTCTGGTTCTGGCCGTTATTCCTGGGGAGGTTTTGGACCTTTTTTTTCCTGGGTCATTTTGGCTCTGACCCTTTTTCCTTGGAAATTCTGGCTCTGGCCGTCATTCCTGGGGAGGTTTTGGACCCTTTTTTTCCTGGGTCATTTTGGCTCTGACCCTTTTTTTTCCTGGGTCATTTTGGCTCTGACCCTTTTTTTTCCTGGGTCATTTTGGCTCTGACCCTTTTTTCCTGGGTTGTTTTGGCTCTCACCCTTTTTCCCCTGGGTTATTATTTTGGCTCTGACCCTTTGTCCCCGTGGCTCCACGTTCTCATTCCTCTGTGGTTTCCCTGCAGCTCAGGGTTGTCATTTTCAGGCTCCTCTCTCTGTGTCCTGCAGCCAGAATTCCTCTCCCTGCACACCCAAAATGTGCTCGGGCCAGTTCTGCCAGCAAAGCCAGGCTTAGGGCAGCTGGGTTTAAACCACACGGCCCCAGCTCGGGTTTATTTTGCTGCTGGGGGGGTTTCTCTGCAATCCTTAAAAATCCCTGTTTAGACCCAAAAACCTCCTCAAACCCAGGCTGGGCTTGGAGCAGCCTGGTTTAGTGGAGGGGGATTAAGCTGGGTTTAAACCACACGGCCCCAGCTCATTTTTATTTTGCTGCTGGGGGTGTTTCTCTGCAATCCTTAAAAATCCTTCCACCCTCCTGGCCAAAAAAGTCCCTGTTTAGACCCAAAACCCTCCTCAAACCCAAGCTGGGCTGGGCTTAGAGCAGCCTGGTTTAGTGGAGGGGATCAAGCTGGGTTTAAGGTCATTTCCCCCAAACCATTTTGGGACAAACCCTTGGATTTTCCCTGGGGGGGAATTTTCCTTTTCCAGCAGCACCCGAAGCTCCCAACCCAGCTGATGTTCGGATCATCAGCCAAAGCAGCAGGAACTGAGCCCAAAAAGGGTTTTTGTGCCTTTTTTCCAGGAGGAGCATGAAGAGGAAGGCCATGTTCACCTGTCCCTTCAGCGGGGAGTGCCACATCACCAAGGACAACCGGCGGCACTGCCAGGCCTGCCGGCTGAAACGCTGCCTGGACATCGGCATGATGAAGGAGTGTGAGTGGCAGAGGGGTGGCAGAGGGGTGGGAGAGGGGTGGGAGAGGGGTGGGAGAGGGGTGGGAGTGAGTGTCAGCCCAGGGAATGCTCCTGGAGGCCAGGTGTGCCTGTGCCACCCCCCTGGTGCCCGGGCTGCCCCACTGAAACGCTGCCTGGGCGTCGGCGTGATGGAGGAGTGTGAGTGGGAGAGGGGTGGGAGAGGGGTGGCAGAGGGGTGGGAGAAGGGTGGGAGAGGGGTGGGAGTGAGTGTCAGCCCAGGGGAATGACCCAGGGAATGACCCTGGGGCCTGGTGTGCCTCTGCCACCCCCCTGGTGCCAGGGCTGCCCCACTGAAACGCTGCCTGGACATCGGCGTGATGGAGGAGTGTGAGTGTGAGTGTGAGATGGATGGGAGTGTGAGTGTGATGAAGGCAGCAGTGTGAGGATGATGAAGGCAGCAGTGTCAGTATGAGGATGATGAAGGCAGCAGTGTCAGTGTGAGGATGATGAAGGCAGTAGTGTGAGGATGATGAAGGCAGCACTGTCAGTGTGAGGATGATGAAGGCAGCAGTGTCAATGTGAGGATGATGAAGGCAGCAGTGTGAGGATGATGAAGGCAGCAGTGTCAGTGTGAGGATGATGAAGGCAGCAGTGTGAGGATGATGAAGGCAGCAGTGTCAGTGTGAGGATGATGAAGGCAGCACTGTGAGTGTCAGTGCCCTGCCCGTGCCGTGCCAGGGCTGCCCCGCTGCCCTCCCGGGCTGATGAAGGCAGCAGTGTCAGTGTGAGGATGATGAAGGCAGCAGTGTCAGTGTGAGGATGATGAAGGCAGCACTGTGAGGATGATGAAGGCAGCAGTGTCAGTGTGAGGATGATGAAGGCAGCAGTGTGAGGATGATGAAGGCAGCACTGTGAGGATGATGAAGGCAGCACTGTGAGTGTCAGTGCCCTGCCCCGTGCCAGGGCTGCCCCGCTGCCCTCCCGGGCTGATGAAGGAAGGAGTGTGAGCAGTGTCAGTGTGAGGATGATGAAGGCAGCAGTGTGAGGATGATGAAGGCAGCAGTGTGAGGATGATGAAGACAGCAGTGTGAGGATGATGAAGGCAGCAGTATCAGTGTCAGTGTGAGGATGATGAAGGCAGCAGTATCAGTGTCAGTGTGAGGATGATGAAGGCAGCAGTGTCAGTGCCCTGCCCCGTGCCAGGCTGCCCCGCTGCCCTCCCGGGCTGATGAAGGCAGCAGTGTGAGCAGTGTCAATGTGAGGATGATGAAGGCAGCAGTGTGAGGATGATGAAGGCAGCAGTGTCAGTGTGAGGATGATGAAGGCAGCACTGTGAGTGTCAGTGCCCTCCCCTGCCGTGCCAGGGCTGCCCCGCTGCCCTCCCGGCTGCCCAGGGCAGGGAGCAGCGGGTAATGATTGAGAGGAGCAGATTAATGATTCCTGAGCTGTGCCCTCACGGATTCTCTGCCTTTCCTCAGGAAAATCAGCTCCCAGTGCCTCCGAAAATCCAATTTTCCAGCATTTTCCATGCTCCAGGGGAGAGCTGGATGAGCTCCCCCATCCCCACGGAGCTGGGTTGGGTTTTCCTCTCCTCCCTCTGGGATTTTATTTTTTTTTCCTGACCTTTTTTCCATGTGGGACTTAAATCAACAGCAGAGGGAATTAAAGGGGTTTTAAAGCCCAGTCCAAACACACAAACGTGGCCCAAATGTTTGTTTTCCCTTGGTGTAGTTAGAGATAAGTGGCTTTTAAAAATAAAACGTGTTTGAGGTGCTGGGTGCTCCTGGAGAGCTCCAACCAAACAATTCCTGCCCGGGAGATTGTGGCCAGGGAAATGGAAATTCGGGATGTGGGAGCAGAAAATCAGAATTTGGGGCGTTTGGGAGGGGAAAAAAAAAATTTAATTTTTCAGTGATCCTGATGGGAATCCCTGGATTTTATGCAGGGAGAGGAGGGAGGAAAGGCCACACCCCAGCCTGGCTGGCCCCAAATTCTGGGGAGCTCTCGTTGGTTTTTGAGGAGCCCCTAATGAGGGAATTGCTTTAATTTGTACCAGCAGCCAATTAATTACCCAGGGAGGGCTAGCAAGCTGCTGGGCAGCAACTCCAGGGGGTTTCTCCATTGTTTTTTCCATGCTTTTTCCATGTTTTTTCCTTCTTTTTTTTTTTTTTTTTCCTATTTTTTTCCCAGTTTTTTCCCAGTTTTTTCCCAGTTTTTTTCCGGTTTTTTTCCAGTTTTTTTCCCAGTTTTTTTCCCAGTTTTTTTCCCAGTTTTTTTCCCAGTTTTTTCCCAGTTTTTTCCACGTTTTTTTCCCAGTTTTTCCCCGGGTTTTCTTCTCCAGGTTTTCTCAATTTTTTTTCCTTTTCCCCCCCCAATTTTCCCCCCCAATTTTCCCCCCATTCTTCCCCCCATTCTTCCCCCCATTTTTCCCCATTTTTTCCCATTTTCCCCATTTTCCCCCCATTTCCCCCCAGCAGTTAACCTGTAAACAGCCCCGTTAGCAAATCCTGCCCGCATTAACCCAAACCGGCTAAAAATAGCCCAGAACGGACTTTGCTGCCGGGAACCCGAGCAGGGCCAGGGGCTGGGTTATTTTTAGGTGGAAAAAGGGAAATCGGGGAGGTTTCGAGGCCTCGGGGTGTTTGATTCAGGGAACGAGGGGCAGGGAGGAAGAGGAGGAAGAGGAGCAGAGCCTCGTGCCAGGGTCTGCCCAGAATGAATAATTTTGGGATATTTCCAAGGGTTGGGGTTTTTTTGTTTGTTTGTTTGTTTTTGTTTTTTGGGGTTTTTTTGGGGGGGGGAATATTCCCGGGGTTTTTTTTGGGGGGGGGAATATTCCCGAGATTTTTTTTTCCTTCCTTGGCATCCCAAAAATTCCCTTTTCCACATTAAAAAAAAAAAAAAAACAACAACAACAAAAAAAAATTAACAAATCCCAATTAACCCCAACTCTCTCATTATTCCCGATTTTCCCAGGCTCTCAAATCCCCAATTTTTTGGGGGAATATTTTGGGGGTTTCCCACAGAAAAATGGATTTTTTTTTCCCTCCCCCAACTCTCCCAGGTCACCACGTGGCATTTCCAGCCCCCAGCTTGGACAAAAATTTCTCTTTTTCTGCAGAGAAAACCCCTCCAGGCCTTGGGATTTGGGAATTCTCAGCCAGATCCTGTCCCCTCCTGGGAATTCCAGTTTTCCCCAGAAAATGTGGAATTAAATGGAATTACCCCTCCCTGCCTGCCTGTAGCTGAGGGAGGAGTGTCTGTCCCTCAGGGATGTCGGATCCTCCCCTGATCATCCCCAAAAATCAGATTTTTAGCAGCTCCCGCTCTCTCTGTGGATTTGGTGCTTTTTGGGGTAAAATCTAGGAAGGGAAAACGGCAAAATCCTGATTTTCCTCCCCGAGGGTGGGGGTGGGAGGCACTTTCTGGCCCCCGTGGGGTTGTGCAAGGCTGGGGAGTGGAAAATGGAGAAATGGAGGAATGGAGGAATGGAAAATCGCCCTGGGCCAAGGGAGAGGAGAGGAACGGAGAGGGGAGAGCTCCTTGACCTCCTGCCCCAAATTCCACCTTGACCCTCCCAGCACGGGGCCCAGGAAATGCAGGAACAGCCCCAGGAAATGCAGGAACAGCCCCAGGAAATTCAGGAACAGCCCCAGGAAATGCAGGAACAGCCCAGGAAATGCAGGAACAGCCCAGGAAATGCAGGAACAGCCCAGGAAATTCAGGAACAGCCCCAGGAAATGCAGGAACAGCCCCAGGAAATGCAGGAGCAGCCCCAGGAAATGCAGGAACAGCCCAGGAAATGCAGGAAGGGCCCCTGGGGTGTCCTGAGCAAAGGAAAATTCTGGTTTTTGAGGAGGACCCCAGGGATTCCTGCAGCCCCTCTGAGGCTGCTCAGGGCTGGCAGAGGTGAAGATTTCAGCCCCAAAAGCGAAGATTTCAGCCCAAATTGCTCCTTTTTCCCTGAGCAAACAGGCCCAGCCTCTCCTGGAGCCCGACCTTCGGCCCTGCTGAGCTCCTCCACCCCAATAACAGCCATAAATCCCCAGCCCCGAGTGCCTTGACCTTAAAAATCAGATTAAAAGTGCCCTGGAGCAGCGCTGGGAACTCCTGGTGGCAGCTGGGAGCCGAGGGCAGGGGATGGGAGAGGGGGAGAGCAAAGAGGGAGGGAGCAGAGCGGGCACGGGGCACCAAAAAACCTCCTGAGAGCACCAAAACCACCAAAAACCCTCCTGAGAGCACCAAAAAACCTCCTGAGAGCACCAAAAACCTCCTGAGAGCACCAAAAACCTCCTGAGAGCACCAAAAACCTCCTGGGCACAGCAGGAAACCCTGGCCAAGCTACTGGAGGGGCACAAAGGGATTTTCCAGGGGGCAAAAGGGATTTTGCAGGTGGTAAATGTGACTTTTCAGGGGCAAAAGTGATTTTGCAGGGGCAGGACGGATTTTGCAGGTGGTAAATGTGACTTTCCAGGTGGTAAATGTGATTTTCCAAGTAATAAATGTGATTTTGCAGGGGCAGGAGGGATTTCCCAGGGGCAGGAGGGATCTTGCAGGTGGTAAATGTGATTTTGCAGGGGCAGGAGTAATTTTCCAGGAGCAGGAGTGATTTTGCAGGGGCAGAAGGGATTTTCCAGGTGGTAAAAGTGAATTTCCAGGTGGCAAATGTGATTTCCCAGGGGCAGGAGGGATTTTGCAGGGACAGGAGGGATTTTGCAGGTGGTAAATGTGATTTTCCAGGTGGTAAAAGTAACTTTGCAGGGGCAGGAGGGATTTTGCAGGGGCAGGAGGGATTTTGCAGGGGCAGGGGGGATTTTGCAGGGGCAGGGGGGATTTTGCAGGTGGTAAATGTGATTTTCCAAGTAATAAGTGATTTTGCAGGGGCAGGAGGGATTTTGCAGGGGCAGAAGGGATTTTGCAGGTGGCAAATGTGACTTTCCAGGTAGTAAATGTGATTTTGCAGGTGTAAATGTGACTTTCCAGGGGCAGGAGGGATTTCCCAGGGGCAGGAGGGATTTCCCAGGGGCAGGAGGGATTTCCCAGGGGCAGGAGGGATTTCCCAGGGGTAGGAGGGATTTTGCAGGTGGTAAATGTGACTTTCCAGGTAATAAATGTGATTTTGCGGGTGTAACTGTGACTTTCCAGGGGCAGAAGGGATTTTGCAGGTGGTAAATGTGATTTCCCAAGTAATAAAAGTGATTTTGCAGGGGCAGGAGGGATTTTGCAGGGGCAGGAGGGATTTTGCAGGTGGTAAATGTGACTTTCCAAGTAATAAATGTGATTTCCCAGGGGCAGGAGGGATTTCCCAGGAGCAGGAGGGATTTCCCAGGGGCAGGAGGGATTTCCCAGGGGCAGGAGGGATTTTGCAGGGGCAGGAGGGATTTTGCAGGTGGTAAATGTGACTTTCCAAGTAACAAATGTGACTTTCCAGGAGCAGGAGGGATTTCCCAGGAGCAGGAGGGATTTCCCAGGGGCAGGAGGGATTTCCCAGGGGCAGGAGGGGTTTTCCAGGGGCAGGAGGGATTTCCCAGGGGCAGGAGGGGTTTTCCAGGGGCAGGAGGGATTTCCCAGGGGCAGGAGGGATTTCCCAGGGGTAGGAGGGATTTCCCAGGAGCAGGAGGGATTTCCCAGGGGCAGGGGGGGTTTTCCAGGCGGTAAATCTGCCCCCCTTTCCCTCTCCAGTCATCCTGACGGACGAGGAGGTGCAGAGGAAGAGGGAGCTGATCCTCAGGAGGAAGGAGGAGGAGGCGCTGAGGGAGAGCCTCAAGCCCAGGCTCTCGGAGGAGCAGCAGAAAATCATCGAGGTCCTGCTCCAGGCCCACCGCAAAACCTACGACCCCACCTACGCCGACTTCACCAAATTCCGGGTATTGACCCCCAAAAATTCCCTTTCACCCCCAAATTCCCCCTGCAGAACCCCCCGGGACCGATCACGGGGGTCCCACGGGGAGGGAAGAGATCACAAAGTTGATTGGCGTTCCACAAAGGCCGATTTATTATTTTATGATGAATATTTTATATTAAAGCTAGACTAAAAGAAAGGATTTCATCACAGGGCTCAGCTAAGAAGAGAAAAGGAATGAAATTGCAAAGGTTTGTCTCTGCACAGGTGGATTGGCCATTAATTAGAAACATTAATTAGGAACCTGTTGCGTTCCGCAGCACCAAACAATCATTTTGTTACCGAGGCCTCTCAATTTTTTACATTTTGTTCCTGAGGCCTCTCAATTTTTTACATTTTGTTTCCAAATCCTCTCAAATTTTACATTTTGTTCCTGAGGCCTCTCAATTTTTTTACATTTTATTCCTGAGGCCTCTCTGTTCCCGAGGCCCTTCAATTTTTTTACATTTTCTTCCCAAGGCCTCTCATTTTTTTACATTTTCTTCCTGAGGCCTCTAAATTTTTTACATTTTGTCCCCGAGGCCTCTAAATTTTTTACATTTTGTCCCCGAGGCCTCTCAATTTTTTACATTTTCTTCCTGAGGCCTATCAATGTTCCTGAGGCCTCTCAATTTTTTACATTTTCTTCCCAAGGCCTCTCAATTTTTTACATTTTCTTCCCAAGGCCTCTCATTTTTTTACATTTTCTTCCTGAGGCCTCTAAATTTTTTACATTTTGTCCCCGAGGCCTCTCAATTTTTTACATTTTGTTCCTGAGGCCTCTCAATTTTTTACATTTTCTTCCTGAGGCCTATCAATGTTCCTGTGGCCTCTCAATTTTTAAGATTTTGTTCCTGAGGCCTCTCAATTTTTTACATTTTGTTCCTCAGGCCTATCAATGTTCCTGAGGCCTCTCAATTTTTTACATTTTGTTCCTGAGGCCTCTCAATGTTCCTGAGGCCTCTCAGTTTTTTCACATTTAGTTCCCGAGGCCTCTCGGTAGGAAAGTCCCTAAGGAAAGGGTTTATTTACTCCCATGTCGTGTCTGCGAGCCCCGCGCCTCAGGGTGGGTTTGCTCTGCCCGCAGCCGCCCGTGCGGAGCCACCCCGGCGGCCGAGGCGCCGCCCGCGCCCCGTCCCTGCTGGCCCAGGACCTGTCCTCGGAGGATTCCTCCGACCTCTTCGGCTCCGAGGCCTTCGGCGCCTTCCCAGGTGTGCCCCAGCTCCCCCGGCCCTGCCCTGGGGGCCAGGGAGGGACCCCGGACTCGGCCGAGCCCAGATCAGCCCGGCATGAGGGCCTGCCCTGCTCCTCTCCCTCTTCCCCCTCTTCCTCTTCCCCCTCTTCCTCCTCCTCTCTCTTCTCTCTCTTCCTCCTCTCTCTTCCTCCTCTCTCTTCTCCCTCCTCCTGCTCTCTCTTCCTCCTCTCTGTTCCCCCTCTCCCTCCTCTCCCTCCTCCTCCTCTCTGTTCCCCCTCTTCCTCCTCTCTCTTCCTCCTCTCTCTTCCTCCTCTCTGTTCCCCCTCTTCCTCCTCTCCCTCCTCCTGCTCTCTCTTCCTCCTCTCTGTTCCCCCTCTCCCTCCCCATCCCTCATTCCCAGACCGGGATCCCAGCCCTCAATCCCCACACCCCGTGCAGGTCCCGGCCTCAGAAGCCCCCGGGTTCCCTCCCCTCGCCCCTCCCGGGCTCAGGGGGGCAGAAACGCAGCCCCTCCACGCAGATTTGGGGTTCCAGAGCCCCTGTTCATCCCCGGGGGTCTCACTGAGGTGCTCAGACCATCCCCAGAGCCTCTGCCCATCTCCGGGGGTCTCACCGAGCCGCAGCTTCCCCCCCCGGTGCCCCCTTAGACCATCTCCAGACCCTCTGCCCAGCACCACTGAGGTGCTCAAGGCATTTCCAGACCCTCTCCCCATCCCCGGGGGTCTCACTGAGGTGCTCAGGGCATTTCCAGACCCTTTGCCCAGCCCCGGGGGTCTCCCCGAGCCGCAGCCCCCCCCGGATGCCCTCAGAGAGTTTCTGCCCATCTCCGGGGGTCTCCCCGAGCTGCAGCTCCCCCCGGATCCCCCCTCAGACCATCCCCAGACCCTCTCCCCATCCCCGGGGGTCCCTTTGAGCCGCAGCCCCCCGGATCCCCCCTCAGACCATCCCCAGACCGTCTCCCCATCCCCGGGGGTCTCCCCGAGCCCAGCCCCCCCGGATCCCCCCTCTGAGCGTTCCCCCGCAGACCCCGCGGAGCCGCCGCCGTTCCCCCGCCTGCCGGAGCCGGAGCCCGAGCCCGAGCGGAGCCCCCCGGCCAGCCTGGAGCTGTCGCAGCTCACCATGCTGCCTCACCTGGCCGACCTGGTCAGCTACAGCATCCAGAAGGTGATCGGCTTCGCCAAGATGATCCCGGGGTTCAGGTGAGCAGCCCGGATCCCAGATCCTCTGTTCGCCCTTCCCAGCCATCCCCAGCCCCGCTCCCTGCCCGGCTCTGCCCTCTCCCCTCCTCTGGGGCTCTCCCCTTCGCCCAAAACCCTGGAAAACACTCACAGATCCCACCCAGAGCTCCTGCAGCACCTGAGGGGCCTGGGAGGGGCCTCAGGCTCTGTTCAGGCCAAGATCTGGGGAAAAAATGCACCTGAAAAAGACCCTGGAATGGGAATTCCTGGGGAGGCACCTCAGGCTCTGTTCATTCCCTGATTCTGAGCAAAAATGCACCTGAAAAAGACCCTGGAACAGGAATTCCTGGGGAGGCGCCTCAGGCTCTGTTCATTCCCTGATTTTGGGCAAAACCCCACGTTCAATAACCCCTGGAACAGGAATTCCTGGGGAGGGAGCCCCACCGAGGCCCTGGCTGGGGTGGCAGCTCCCGGTGTCCCTGCCCCGTGTCCCCCGTGTCCCCCTGAGCCCCCCGAGGCCCAGCCAGGGCTGTCCCCGTGCTGCTGCAGGGAGCTGAGCGTGGAGGACCAGATCGTGCTGCTCAAGTGCAGCGCCATGGAGGTGATCATGCTGCGCTCCAACGAGTCCTTCACCCTCGAGGACATGTCCTGGACCTGCGGCAGCAGCGACTTCAAGTACAGGGTCAGCGACGTCACCCAGGGTAGGACAGCCCCAAATCCCAGCATTTCCATTTTCCAGATCCTTTCCCCACTGTTGGGACCATGGGGGTGGGTCTTGCTGCAAATTCTGGGGGGTCTGGGGGGGACAAGTGGGGCTTGGAGGTCTGCAGTGGTACCTGGGTGTCACCACCGCCTCGATGGCCCCAGTGACACCACAATGTGTCTGGGAAAATTCCCTTCTAGAGGAAAAAAATTCCCTTCTAGAGAAAAAAAATTCCCTTCCAAAGGGAAAAAAAATTCCCTTCCAAAGGGAAAGATCCCCTGCTAGGGGAAATACAATCCCCTTGGAGGGGGAAGATCCCCTCGCAGAGGCCCAGGTCCCTTCCAGAGCCCCTGAGGCTCCGTTCCCTCCGCAGCCGGGCACAGCATGGACCTGCTGGAACCCCTGCTGAAGTTCCAGGTGGGGCTGAAGAAGCTGAACCTGCACGAGGAGGAGCACGTGCTGCTGATGGCCATCTGCATCCTGTCCCCAGGTAGGGACAGACCCCCAGACCCTAAAACCCCAAACCCTAAAAACCCCAAACCCTAAAAACCCCAAACCCTAAAAACCCCAAATCCTAAAAGCCACAGAGGGAAGGAAAAACCCCAAAGTATGGCTGGCCCTAAAAAGGGACGAAAAGGAATGGAATCATCCCAAACCCTAAAAGGGGTGAAAGGGAAGGAAACCCCCCAAACCCTAAAAAGGGCTGACAGGCATGGAATCCCCCCAGACCCTAAAAAGGGCTGAAAGGCATGGAACCCCTCCAGACCCTACAAAGCCCCAAAAGGCACGGAGCCCCCCCAGACCCTAAAAAGCTCCAAAAGGGAACAGAACGCCCCCAAACCCTACAAAGCCCCAAAAGGGAGGGAACCCCCCCAAACCCTAAAAAGCCCCAAAAGGGATGGAATTCCCCCAAACCCTAAAAAGGGGTGAAAGGCCCGGGACCCCCCCAAACCCTAAAAAACCCCAAAAGGGAATGGAACCCCCCCAAACCCTACAAAGCCCCAAAAAGGGATCAGAACCCCCCCAGACCCTAAAGAACCCCGAAAGGCACAGAATCCCCCCAGACCCTAAAGAACCCCGAAAGGCACAGAATCCCCCCAAAGCCTACAAAGCCCAAAAGGCGCGGAATCCCCCCAGACCCTAAAGAACCCCGAAAGGCGCGGAGCCCCCCAGCGCCGCGGTCTGCCCTGTGCCGTGCCCCGCAGACCGGCCGGGCGTGCGGGAGCCGCTGCGGGTGGAGGCGCTGCAGGAGCGGCTCTCGGAGGTGCTGCAGAGCTACATCCGCGCCCGGCACGCCGCGCCCGGCGGCCGCCTGCTCTACGCCAAGATGATCCAGAAGCTGGCGGACCTGCGCAGCCTCAACGAGGAGCACTCGCGGCAGTACCGCTGTCTGTCCTTCCAGCCCGAGAACAGCATGCAGCTCACGCCGCTGCTGCTCGAGGTGTTCGGCAACGAGATCTCCTGAGCGCCCGGAGCGGCCCGGGAGCGGCAGCGCGGGGTGCGCGGGAGGAGCTGAGCCCGGGCAGGATCGGGGTCCGCGCGGGTTTTGGGGCCGGGCTGCCTCGAATCCGCGATTTTTGGGATGTGTGGAATTGCCAGGAGATGAACTCTGTGGGTGCCGGGCTCTGCTCCCCCCGAAATCCCTCCGACGCCCCAAATCCCGGCCAGGAGGTGCCGCGGGCGGTGTCCCCACAGCTCCAACGCGTCCCGTGTGCTGCCGCCGCCGGACTGGGATGAGCCAGAGGCAGCTGAGAGAGACCCGGGAGGGGAAATGTCCTCGACCCTCGAAGGGCACAGCAGGACGAGCTTTGTTTGCACTCCCTGGGCATGGGGGAGCAGGGGCATCCCCAGGAGACACCCCCACTTTGGAGCCGGGCCCTCTGCGGGGTGGGGTGATGGCTCCCGGGAGGGGACAGGGACCCCCGGGAGGGGACAGGGACCCCAGTTCCAGCTCGGCTTCCTCCCCCCTGCCATTTTCTGGCCGGGGCAAACCCTGGGAAGGGGGAGTTGGGAGCTGGGGGGCTCCAGAGCCCTGGGAAGAGCCATCACAGACCCCCGGGCCATGAGCAATGGCCGGAGGGTCCCCAGTGGCCGGAGGGTCCCCAGTGGTCTGAGGGTCCCCAAGGTCCTGAGGGTCCCCAGTGGCCGGAGGGTCCCCAACGACCGGAGGGTCCCCAATGGCCGCAGGGTCCCCGGTGTCCGGAGGGTCTCCGGTGGCCAGAGGGTCCCCGGCTCGGGCCAATAAACTCCTGCTTGGGAAAATCAACTCAGCGCCAGGCTCGTGTGTCCGTCCATCCATCCATCCCTGTCCGTCCGTCCATCCGTGTGCCCATCCCGGTGTCTCTGGCCATCCCGGGGTCCCTGCGTGTCAGTCCCGGAGGTGTCCGTGTGTCCCCGTCCCTCTGTCCCGATCCCGTCCGCCAGAGGGCGCGCGCCACACCGACTCGTCGCCTTGGCCCCGCCCCCTGCGCGTGCGCACTCACGGCGGGGCGGGGCTGGGAGCAGGACAAAACTGGCGGGAAGCGCTTACGGTGAGGGGGCGTGGCCCTGCGGGGGCGGGGCCTCCCCGCCGCCATGCGCGGTGCCGCGCGCGCCGCCCGGCTCGTGGTCATGGCCGCCACCGGTACCGGCACCGGCGCCGGGCACAAGCGGCCGCACCCCGAGCCCGCCGCCCGCATCGGCACCCACGACGGCACCTTCCACTGCGACGAGGCGCTGGCGTGTTTCCTGCTGCGCCTCCTGCCCCGCTACCGGGTACGGCCCCGCCGCGCCCCGCGGGCAGCGCGCTCGGCTCGGGGCCCCGCCCGGGGCATGAACGGGACGGGGCCACCGTGCGCTGCCGGGTCCCGGGGTCTTCCTCCGGGTCGCTCTTCTCTGGGTCCCATGTGGGGGCACTTGAGCCCACCCAGCGGCCGCTCTTCTGTCCCCGGTGTCACCTGGGGATCCCTGTTGTGTCCCCAGTCCTTCCTCGGGGTCCCCGGTGCCACCTGGGGGTCGCCCTTACCTCCCCCACCCCCTCCTCCGGGTCCCTCCCCGGTGTCCCCGTCCCCCGGAGCCGCTCCCGGGGGTCCCCGGTGGCCCCGGGACCCTCACCGCGGTGTCCCCCGCAGGACGCGGAGATCGTGCGGACGCGGGACCCGCAGCGCCTGGCCGCCTGCGACGTGGTGGTGGACGTGGGGGGCGAGTACGACCCGGGGCGGCACCGCTACGACCACCACCAGAGGTGAGACCCCGCCGGGGCCAGCGGCAGCCCCGGGGGTGCCCGGGGTGACCGCGTGGCCCCGCAGGTCCTTCACGGAGTCCATGCGGAGCCTGCGGCCGGACAAGCCCTGGAGCACCAAGCTGAGCAGCGCCGGGCTCGTCTATTGCCACTTCGGGGCGCAGATCCTGGCGGGGCTCCTGGGGCAGCCCGAGGACGGGCCCGTGGTCACAGCGCTCTATGACAAGGTGACAGGGGTGGCAGGGCGTCTGTCACCCGCCGGGGTGACGGTTCCACCTTGGTGGGAAAGGGGACCCGTTTGTGGCAGCTGCTGGGGCAGTTGTGCTTTGCTCTGCTGTCGCCTCTCTGTCCCTGCTGTTCCCCCTGTCCTCCTTTGCTGTCCCCTCACGTTTCTGTCCCCTCGCTGTCCCCAGCTGTACGAGAACTTCGTGGAGGAGATCGACGCCATGGACAATGGGATTGCGCCGGCGGCGGGGGAGCCGCGCTACGCCCTGAGCACCACCCTGAGCGCCCGCGTGGGGCACCTGAACCCCCGCTGGAACGACCCCGACCAGGACACCGAGGTGGGGACAGCCCCTGGGGACACCCTGCTTGGGGACGCCCTGCTTGGGGACACCGCTGACCCCCGTGTCCCCAGGCAGGGTTCAGGAGGGCCATGGAGCTGGTGGGCACCGAGTTCCTGGAGCGCGTGGATTTCTACCACAGGGCCTGGCTGCCGGCGCGGGCGCTGGTGGAAGAGGCCGTGCGGCGCCGCCTCGAGGTAACGCCGGGCTGGCCCGGGGCAATCCGGGATTTTGGGGGAGAACTGGGGGCGAATCCCTTTGGTAGAAACCTCCCGGGGGGGCCCTGCACCCCAAATCCTGCACAGCTCCGGCGTCCCTGCAGGAGGGCACCGGGAGGTTCCGGGACATGGAGCCCGGGGTGCTCCGGGAGTCACCCCCGTGTCCCCAGCGTGTCCCCCCCGCAGGTGGACGCCAGCGGGCAGGTCCTGGAGCTGTCCCAGGGTGGCTGTCCCTGGAAGGAGCACCTGTTCCAGCTGGAGCGGGAGCTGGCCCTGCCCCGGCCGCTGCTGCTCGTGCTGTTCCCGGACCGGGGCGGGCAGTGGCGGGTGCAGAGCGTCCCCACAGCCCCCCACGGCTTCCAGAGCCGGTGAGACCCCTCCCCTGGCCCTGCCTCTGCCCCCCCGTAGGTCGGGGTCACTCTCAAGCCCCGTGTGTCCCCCCCAGGCTCCCCCTGCCCGAGGCCTGGCGGGGGCTGCGGGACGAGGCGCTGTCCGAGCTGGCCGGAATCCCCGGCTGCGTCTTCGTCCACGCCAGCGGCTTCATCGGGGGCAACCGGACCCGGGAGGGGGCCCTGGAGATGGCCCGGAGGGCGCTGGAGCTCGGGGGGGGCACAGAGAGCACGTGAGCCCCCTCCCCATCGGAGTCACCCCAAAAGGGAGCCCCTGGCCCGGTGTGGGGTGCCAGGGAGGTGCAGGGACCGTTCCTGCTTGGATCCTGGATTCTCCGAGGGATCTGCTGTGCCGGGGGGGGGGCAGCCCCTCATGGGGGTCTCTGAGCACCCACCCCCCGTGCTGGGTGGGTGCCAGCCCAGCCAGGGATGTGTTGGTTCCATTTCCTGGGAGTTTGCCCCCATTCCTGTCACATCCCTGCACCGAGGCGCTGCCAGCACCAGTAAAAACCAGTGTGTGCCCAGCAGATCGGCTGTTTGAGGGGTCCCGGGGGGCTGCGTGTGACGCTGGGGGGGTTGCTGAGACTCAGGGACATCGGTGACCCCCCCGCCCAGCATGGGGACAGCAATCGCTGATCCTGCGTGTCACCAACGCCGTGTCACCCTCCCTGATCCTGCATGTCACCAACCCCGTGTCACCCTCCCCCCTGCGTGTCACCAGCACCGCGGGGGGGTCACGGCGTCCCCTCCCTGGCTCCGGGGCCATGCGGGCGGCGGCGCTGCTCCTGCTGCTGCTGCCGGGGCTGCCCCAGCACCCCCGCGGCCGTTCCCGGTGCCCCGGGGAGGCTCCGCCGGTGCCGGTCCCACCCAGCGGCCTCAACGAGACGCTGGGGAGGGGCTTGGGGACAGCGCGGGCCCCCGACGTGGCCGCGCTGGTGGCCCTGGGGGGGTGGCTGGGCTTGGTCCTGCTCTGCGTGCGCCGGTTCGTGCGGCGGAGCCGGGAGGAGACGCGGCTGCACCTGCGGTACCTGCGGGCCCTGCCCTGCACGGCCCGGGCGCGGCGGCACCGGGAGGAGGAGGAGCCGCTCAGCGGCGGCACCGGGAGCCAACCGGGCAGGCCCGGGGGTGAAGCCCCTCCAGGCTGGCCCCAGCAGCTGCGGTGGGTTTGGAGCCCCTGGATCCTGCCCGGCCTCGGGAAGGGGCTGGATGCTCTGGGGGGAGGGTGAGGAGGGGTCTCCCCCTTGCTCTGGGGAGGATTTGGGGGGTCCTGGGGCTGTTGGGGTGGGGGGAGCAGGGACCCTGTGCTCTCCCTGCCAGCACAGTGTAATCCTGGGATTAGGGGGCTGTAATTCCAGGATTAAGGGGCTGTAATCCCGGGATTTCCCTGTGCCAGCCCCAGCAGCAGCAGCATTAATCCCCTCTGGGGGGGCCCGGGGGGCTCAGCTGGGGCAGCACCCTGGGGCCCCCAGGGCTGGGGTTTGGGGACCCACGGAGGGTTTGGTTCATTTTGGGGGTTTGGTTCATTTTGGGGGTTGGGTTCACTTTTGCTCCCCCTCAGGACAAAGCTGAGGGGTGTGTGAGTGGCCAAAACCTGCCGCAGACCCCTTCAGCCACCGCCTGTCCCCAAAATGGGGCTGTTTGACCCCAAAAGAGCAGCCCTGGCCCATGGGCGGCACTGGGATCACACCAACAGCTGCTGGGAGTTCACTCCAAGCTCTCTCTGACCCCAAAATCAGCTCTAGAGCCCCGAGAACCCCTCCAGACCCACAGGACTTCCCAAATTCCCTCCCAGAAATCCTCCAGTCCCATCGGGGTGAGGAAAGGAGAGGAGAGGGAGGGAAAATCCACCTTTAATTGGGGTGGGGTCAGCACTGCCCGACGACCCTGAGCGGGCAAGGGGGCTCCTGGGGGGAGAGGAGACCTGGGGTGCCCGAGAAGGTTCTGGGGTGCCCGAGGAAGCCCTAGGGTGCCCAAGGGGGTTCTGGAATGCCCAGGGAGGTTCTGGGGTGCCCGGGGAGGCTCTGGGGTGCCCAAGGAAGCCCCAAGGTGCCCAGGGAGGCTCTGGGGTGCCCAGGGAGGCCCCAGGGAGGCTCTGGGGTGCCCAGGGAGGCTCTGGGAGTCGCTCAGAGCTCGGAGAAGAGCGGCTGCTCGCGGACACTGCCCAGCACGGGCGCGGGGCTGCGGCGGGGGCTGCCGCGGGGCTCCAGGGCGCTGACGAAGAAGAAGGGGATGTGGGAGATCCTCCCCGAGGACCAGCACTGCAGGGGACAGGGTGGGGCAGGGCTCAGAAATGGGGAAAACCCTTTGGGATGGAGCCCAGCCCCTGACCCGACTGTCAGGGAGTTACAGGAACTGTGAGGTTCCCCCTGAGCCTCCTTCTCTCCAGGCTGAGCCCCTTCCCCAGCTCCCTCAGCCCCCCAGAGCTCCAGGCCCTTCCCCAGCTCTGTTCCCCTCTCTGGACATGCCCCAGATCCCAAACTCCTTCCTAAATTGGGCTGTCCAGACCTGGACACGGCACTCGATGTGTGGCCACGGGGAGAAACAATCCCCTGCTCCTGCTGGCCACGCCAGCCCTGAGCCAGGCCAGGATCCCACCAGACTTTTGGGCCACCTGGGCACACCTGGGCACACCCCTCAGTCCCTCCAGGTCCCTTCTCAGGGACCAGGGAAGGTCCAACCCCTCCGTCCCCAAAACACAGGACCCAACCCTTGGGCTGGTTTAACCTCCTCTCCTTGGAGCCCACCCTGATCCCAGCCCCCTTCCCAGCGCCACCAGTGTCCCCTGGGACTGGGAGTGCCCCGGGGAGGGACTCACCACGGTCAGGAGGGCGCCCTGAGAGAAGCAGGGGTGGAAGGAGATGAGCTGGGGCCGGGCACCGCGCTCGCCCCGCACGAAGCCGCTGTGGGGTGGGGAAACAGCCAGGGTTAGGGGTGGGAAATGGGGGGTCTGGGGGGAAACAGCACCCTCGGGGAACTGGGGGGGTCTGGGGGGAAACAGCACCCTTGGGGAACTGGGGGGGTCTGGGGGAAACAGCACCTTCAGGGAACTGGGGGGGTCTGGGGTCTGAGGGGATGCACGGGGAAAGGACAACCCACAGCCAAGGGGGTGAGGTGGGGAACCCAATAAACCCAAACCCACCCAAAACCTGCTCTAACAAACCCAAACCCCCTTGCAATGAACCAAACCCATCCCAATGAACCCAAACCCACCCAAATCATCCAAAACCCCTGTAACAAACCCAAACCTACCCCAATGAACCCAAACCCCCTGCAATGAACCAAACCCATCCCAATGAACCCAAACCCACCCAAATCACCCAAAACCCCTGTAACAAACCCAAACCTACCCCAATGAACCCAAACCCACCCAAACCCCCACAATGAACCCAAACCCCCTGCAATGAACCAAACCCATCCCAATGAACTCAAACCCACCCAAATCACCCAAAACCCCTGTAACAAACCCAAACCCCCACAATGAACCCAAACCCACCCAAACCCCCTGTAACAAACCCAAACCCCCTGCAATGAACCCAAACCCACCCAAATGAACCCAAACCCACCCAAATGAACCCCAAAACCCCCTTACAATGAACCCAAACCCACCCAAATGAACCCCAAAACCCCCTTACAATGAACCCAAACCCACCCAAACCCCCTGTAACAAACCCAAAACCATCCAAATGAACCCAAACCCACCCAAATGAACCCAAACCCACCCAAATAAACCCAAACCCCCCGAGCCCCCACTCACCAGGGCAGCAGCTCGAAGACGGGGCTGTTGCGGGTGCGGAACACGGCCACGGCCGGGGGGCTGCCCGCACACTCGGGGCGTCCTGCGGGGGGACAGCAGCACCAGGGCTCTCCCTTGTGCCCCCTGTCCCTTCTGCTGCCAGGGCAGCAGGGAAGGGGGCAGGACTGACCTCTGATGATCACCGCCAGCCTCTCCCCGGTGGGGTCCCACACCATGGAATGAACCTCTCCTCCGATCCTGCCGCGGCACAAGTCCCCAAATTATGGGGCAGAGACCCCCTGGGTGTGCCCTGCCAGGAGGAGCAGGGACCCCCCCGTGCCCCACAGCCAGACCCACCTCTCCTCCCCGTAGAGGGTCTCGAAGGTGGTCTCGGACAGGTCTGCCACGATCGAGGCCGTCTTGGAGCCGCCCACCTGCCCCTGCATCTCCCCTGCCAGGGACAGACCCACGCTCCATCAATCCCCGCATTCCCCAGGTGATCATTCCTTCATTTCCTTCCCAGAGCAGCTGTGCTGGTGTCCCACGAGCGGCAGGGATGGAGGACAAGGGACAGCAAACACCAGGAGCCCCAAGCTGGCTCTGGAGCCTCCCTGAAATCCCTTCAAGATGCCACAGCTGCGACTGAGGAGCAGCGTGAGGGATGGAACACCTGAACTGCAGAGATTTCGCCCCAAAACGCCCCCTGTGTGTCCCAGCTCCTGTGGGGCCACCTGGGAACCCTCTCCCAGCCCTTGGGAAGCTCCAGGTGGGACAAACTCACCCCGGTACTCGGAGAAGGACAAGGAGTAGATGACGGACTCGCCCAGCACGGTGAAGAGCAGGCGGCTGCCATCGGGGCTCCAGCAGCCAGTCTGTGGGACAGTGTCACCCTGTCACCCTGCCACCCTGTCACCCTGTCACCGTGCCACCCTGTCTGTGGGACAGTGCCACCCTGTCACCCTGTCTGTAGGACAGTCACCCTGCCTGTGGGACAGTGCCACCCTGTCACCCTGCCACCCTGTCTGTGGGACAGTGCCACCCTGCCACCCTGTCACCCTGTCACTATGCCACCCTGTCACCCTGTCTGTGGGACAGTGCCACCCTGTCACCCTGTCACCCAGTATGTGGGACAGTGCCACCGTGCCTGTGGGACAGTACCACCCTGTCTGGAGTGTCTCAGGCTGGACAAAAGGAGGCTCACAAGGGACTTTTCACTCCCCAAGTCCTTGACAGGAGGGGACAGCCAAGGGACAAGAGGACACGGCCTCAGGCTGTGCCAGGAAAGGTTCAGGTTGGATTTTGGGAAGATTTTCACACAATTTGGATAAACTTCTACAATTTCTTGGGCTGGCTGCCCAAGGCAGGGGTGGAGTCCCCATTCCTGCTGGGATTTAAAAGCTCTGTGGATGTGGCACCTGGGGACAGGGGTCAGTGGTGGCCTTGGCAGTGCCAGGGGTTGGCCTGGGTGGTCCCAGAAGGCTTTTCCAGCCAAAATGATTCCCTGGGAGGGGAATGTCCCATCCTACCTGGCAGCGTCCCCTGATGGTGGGCCAGCGCTCACAGGTCCACATCTGGGCCTCCCACACCCTGCAGGAGAGCAGAACTCCTGGGAATTTGCCCCAATCCTGCTGCTCTGGGAATCCACCACGTCCAGACCCGTCCCCCAGCTCTGTCCCCACTGCAGGGGCAGAGGCAGGAGCAGGAGCAGGGGCAGGGGCAGGAGCAGGAGCAGATGTTGGGATCCAGGTGTTCTGGAGTGAGGATGAGGATGGGGATGAGGAACTCACCTGAACACAGCCGAGGGGGTGGCTGCCAGCACCTTGCTGCCATCAGGGGACCAGGCCAAGTAGGTGACACCGCCACCCCCAAACCACTGCAGCTGCACACAGGTCTCGGTGGACACGTCCCACACCTGGAGGGGACAAGGAGGTGACACCGAGATTAGGGATCACAGAGTGAAGATTTCAGGCCCTGGTGAAATCCCAGAGCTGCCACTGCCCGAGTGTCCCTGGGTGTCCCTTGGTGACCCCAGGGGTGTCCCCAGGAGGGTCCTCACCAGCATGGCCGTGTCCACGGGTGACGCCGAGAGCAGCCGCTCCCCGCTGGGCGCCCAGGCCAGGCTGGTGACAGGGCTGTGCCCGGGGCAGGACAGCACCTGGGCACAGCCCGAGGAGGGCCTGCACAGCAGGAGGGAGAAACCACCAGGATTTGGATTGGTGCTGGCCCAAAGCCAGCCCCAGCGCGGTGACAGTGGCGGGGAAGGGAAGGTGGGAGCTGTCACCTGGTGGAGAGGGAGGTGGGGTCCAGGTGCCACACGAGGACGCAGCTCTGGCAGGCCACGGCCAGGATGGAGGCACAGAGAGGCTTCCAGGCCATGGCGGCCACGTTCCTCTGCAGGCGGTGCTTCAGCGAGGGCACGGTGGCACTGCCGGGGGGGACAGGTGACACAGGTGGGGCACAGGTGGGGCACAGAGCCCTGGTGCAGCCACAGTGTCCCCTGCCAGCCCTGAGCGCAGTGAGGGGGGACAGCAGGGTGGGGAGGGGGTGTGCCCTGCCCTGTGCTTCCTGGGGAGGGGACAGGAATTCCCAGCCAGGTGACACCGGAGCGAGCCAGGGCACACCTGGTGTGACTGAGCCGAGGGGTCCCCAGTCCAGACAGGGCCCAGCTTGGGGACACCCGGGGGGGCTGCAGGAGCAGCCGGCAGAGTCTTCTCCTGAGCAGGGACTGGCATTCCCTGGGGGAGCAGGGAGACCTGGGGGACAGAGGACACTCAGCCCGTGTCCCCCCGGCTCTGTCACCACCCCCAGGGCTGTGTGACCCCCAGGATGTCCCCAGAGGAGGAGCAGGCAGGGAAAGGAAAGGCAAAGCTCTTGAGGCTCGGGGGAGAGCAGAGAGGGCTGAATGGGAGCCCAGGTGTGCCCAGGTGGGCGAGGAGGCCACGGGCAGCAGGCCCAGGGCAGTGCCCACCCCAGGACAAAGCCCCACCTGTTGGAGTTGTAGACACGGATGGAATCGTCCAGAAGAGCCACAGCAAATTTGTTGGTGTGGGGGTGCCAGGCGAAGGCCCGGACGGTGCAGCCGGCCCTGAGGGGGCACAGGGCAGGGTGAGACCCCCCAGCACTCCCTGGGCTGGCAAAGACCCCTCTCAGAGCCCCCAGGGAAATAAAACTTCCTTCTGCTGCTCAACGAGACCATTTTCTTTGAGAAATTCCCTGTTTCTGGGAATTTTTCACAGGGCTCTGCTGAGGGGCTGGTGACCATGGCCTGGGGGTGGAATTGGAAGGAATTTTCCAGGCTCTGATCTCCTTAAACCCTGATCCCTCTGTGACCAGGGCACACCAAGCAGGGCAGCCAGAGCCAGCAATGTTTGCCTTTAATGGCTGAGCCCACCCAAACGGGGCCATCCTGCCCTTGTACTCTCACCCTGGGGGGGGTCCCAGACCCCAGCATGGAGATTTTGGGACACCCAGGACTCACCAGTCCACGGCCTGGGAGAAGGCTGCGATCATGTCCTCACTGGTCAGCTGCAGGGAGAGGAGAGCACTGAGCTGGCAGCAGGGACCCCCAGTTCCCAGGGCCCCACCTGGATCTGGGCCCCTCTCGGAGCACCAAAAACCTTCCCAGTGGAGGAAGGAGCAGTGTCTGGAGCTGGGCATCACCAGGAGGAGCATTTTGGGGGGTGTTTTAATGGAGAAGGGACCACCCCCCACCCCAAATGGCTGCTCCCCTTGCTGGGGAAGGGTTCCTGGCTCCCACAGCAGCAGGGCTCAGCTGGAATGACTCACGGACAGGTGTGGGAACAGGGACCCGTGCAGCGAGGACAGCCAGCGGCACACGGCCAGCGCGTGGCTCGAGCCCGTGCGCAGCCACCGCAGCCCTGCAAAGGGCAAAGGGACCCTCAGCGTCCCTGCCAGCACCACGGGGGACACGGCAGGGACAGCAGGGCCGGCCAAAGCACCGCAGGGAGATCTCGGGGCAGCCCAAACTCACCCTCCTCCTCGGCGCTGGCCAGCTCCCGGAGCAGCCCGCAGAGCCCGGCGTCGCGCCTGCGGCGAGAGCGCGGTCACTGCCCGGCCCCTGCCCCTTCTGGGGACAGGCCTGGCTCTCTGGGGACAGGTCTGGCTCTCTGGGGACAGGCCTGGCTCTCTGGGGACAGGCCTGGCTCCTTGGGGACAGGTCTGGCTCTCTGGGGACAGGTCTGGCTCTCTGGGGACAGGTTTGGCTCTCTGAGGACAGGTCTGGCTCCTTGGGGACAGGTCTGGCTCTTTGGGGACAGGTCTGGCTCCTTGGGGACAGGTTCGGCTCTTTGGGGACAGGTCAGGCTTTCTGCGGCACTCACCAGGCGCTGAGGCAGCGCTTCCAGAGGGACTCGCGGTGGTGGATGAAGGGCGGGCGGGCGCTGGGCTCCAGGCGGCCGTGGGCCTTGAGGGGCTCCTTGGGCAGGGTCAGCACGGGCAGGTCGGGAACCTGCAGCACACACAGCCCCCCTGAGCCCCCCTGAGCCCGGGGGGACAAAGGCAGGGGGGCAAACGGCGAAGGGAGGAAAGCAGAGACACAAGGAGGGGTGAAGGAGCGGCCTGAGGGCGCCTGGAGAGAGCCCAGCAGAGGGGACAGAGCTCCAGCCACAGCTGAGGGGGACAAACGTGGCACCCCAAGGTTGGAGGGGGCTGGCAGGGCTCTAGAGCCAGGAGGGCTCACCTGGCCCGGGGGTCTCACCTGGCTCTGGAAGGCCAGCGGGAGCTGCTCGCTGAGGCGGCCGCAGACCAGGGCGTTGTTGAGCTCGTACAGGGTGACATCCCCAGGGGGAGGCGGCGGCGGGAACAGCCCCAGGGAGCACATGGCGGCACCGAGCCTGGGGGCGAGCCCGGCCCGGGGGGCGACAGCTGAAACCGCCACTGCCCTCGGCATGGGCCGGCTCCAGGCCGGCGACCCTTCCCCCCGTCCTTCCGCCCCTCACAACCCCCGGTGCCCCCGGCTCTCCCTCACCCGCTGCCCGCCCTCAGCCCCCGGCGCCGCCATCTTGGCTCCCCTCACCCCTTCCCGCTCCCGCTTCGCGCCAATCGCCGCCGCGCGCCGCCCTCGCGGCTCCGGGCGCGTGAGGGAGGGGAATTAAAAGGGCTGCGGCTCTCGTCAGAAATGCGCGGAGTCCTCGCTGAGGGATAACGCCGCGCTCCCCGATTTCCCTCCGCGGCGGGGAGAGAATATCAGCGTCCCCTGCACAGCCGCGCTCCACCGCTGACATAGTGGCTCTCCGGTTGTAGCGAGAATTGATGAAAATCGTTCCACATGGTGTTGCTGTCGTTGCCCCTTTAAGAGAGGCGGAGTCTCCTTTGAGGGGCGGGGCGGGGAGGCGTGTACAGTCGACGGGTCACGTGGTGTCCGAGTGGGGCTGCGCTGGGACCGGGACCGGGACGGGGATCGGGACCGGCACCGGCACCGGGACGGGGACGGGGATCGGGACCGGGCCCCACCCGGGGCACCCCCGTGTCCCGCGGGCACCCCCCGTGCCCCGCAACCCCCGTCCCGGACCCCCTCTTGCGCTCCCGCGGCATCCCGGTCCCCTGCGCTCCCGTGTCCCCGGTGCCACCTTCCCCCGGTGTCCCCTCTCGCGGGTGCCCCTGTCCGTTCTCCCCGTGTCCCCCGAGTGCCGCTCCCGCCTCGTGCCCCCCCTTGGCTCGTTCCCAGCCCCTCTCCCGGGGCTCCCGCTTTTCTCGTGTTTATCCCCGTGTTTTCCTTAGCGGCCGCAAGAGTTATTTTAATTTTCTCAGGATATTAAATAAAGGCGGCGGGGGGAGCTGCGGCGGGGGGCCCCACATTCCTCGCCCGTTACGGAGCGAGCGGGGTTCGATAGGAGACGACGATTTGGGATGGCGCCGACATCAGAGCCACCGCAGGGCTGGCGTGGCCTCGTGGCGTCCCTCGGACCCCCCCAAACGCGGCTGATGGGGCAGCGAGACAGGAAAAGAGGCGCTGGTGGCGGAGGGGGGGTCCCCGGTGGGGTTGGGGGGGTCGCTGGATGGGGTTGGGCTCTGTGGTTTGGGAGGCTCCGGGCGGTCGAGCCCTCGGTGGCCGCCGGGCCGGGGTTTGGCTCCGGGACGTGGCTCCTTGCCCTGCTTGGCACCGGCCCACCCACGGCGAGCAGGGCCGGAGTTCTGGGGGAAAGCCCCGAAATGGGCAAATTTGGGTCGGAGAGGGTGTGGCTGGCTTGGGGGGCTACATGGAGAGGTGGCACTGCCACTCGAAATCCCCCCGGGAGCCACCCTGGGGTCAGCTCTGCTGGTGGCACTGAGCTCCGGCCGCTCCCTCCGTGCCTCAGTTTCCCCACCCGGTGTCCCCGCTTTCCCTGGGGACAGCTGGGTCCTGGCCAGCTCGTGGCCACCGTGACTCACCCGGGGCTGGCACGGCGACCTGCTGCCACCCCTGTGCCTGTCCCCCCGCGGGCCACGGGTGCCAGCAGCGGCTCCCCCGCTCCGTGCTGGCATTGGAGCTCGTTTCCGCCTCCTGTTGCCTTTTTCCGTGGCTTTTTGGGTTGGTTTTATTTTTTTTTTCAGGAAAAGCCCCAAACCAGGGCTGAGCGCATCAAAGGGCTGGCGGGAGCCCAGGGCAGGGGGAGGGGGAGTGCAGTGGGGTCCCCGCCAGCCCACAGCGCCCAAAATTGGGGTGTCCTCGGGGACACGTGGCCCCGCCGCATGCCCGGTGCTGCCACGTGGGCCCTGGGATGTGTCTGGGGGAAACTGAGGCACAGGGCCTTGCACACGCGTGTTCCCGTGCACACACGATGGCCCTGGGAGTGGGGACGCGGCCAGGCAGGGTGAGGCTGGCAGGGGACAATACTGCCAGGCCCCCCAGGCTGTCCCTGAGGTTGGGGACAGGGGGACATGGCACAGGGAGACATGGGGGACGGGGTCTTGGGGACACAGGGCCATGGGGAAAAGGAGACCATAGGGAGCACAGGGGACATGAAGACATGGGGACAAGGAGGCCATGGGGACCACAGAGGACATGGGGACATGGGGACAAGGAGGCCATGGGGAGCACAGGGGACATGGGGACATGGGGAAGGGGAGAGGCACAGGATATGGCACCCCAGGGGCTGAGGACAAGGGGACAGCCCAGCTTGTCCCCAACCCTGCCACCCCCAGAGAGGGAGGACACAGCGACCCTGAGCAGGCCCGTGTCCCCCCACCCCCCCGTGCCTCAGTTTCCCTGGGAGCCCTGCAGGGAGGAGAAGCCGAGCACATCCCTGTGATGAAGCCTGCAGAAGGGGGGCCTGGCTCCACTCTCAATCCTTTTATTGCTTTTTTTTCCGGGGGGGGCAGGAGGGGCAGGCAGCTAAAAAAAGTGGGGGGGGGACACACGTTACATTAGCACTGATGAACCAGGCCGGGGGAGGGGGGCAAACCCTGTCCCTGAGTGCGGGGGGCGAGGCGAGGGCTGGGGGGCGAGAAGGGCTGGGGGAGGTGGAAGGGAAAACAGAAAAGGGGGGGGGTCTCACCTTGACACCCCCCCGTGAACCCCAGAGCGCTCGGAGAGCCCCCCCATAATTTAAGACATAAATTAGAATGGCTAACGAGGAGCTGGGGAACTGAGGGGAGGGGGCTTGGGGGGGAGCAGCACCCCGTAATAAATATCCCCAGCGGCGAGGAGGAGGAGGAGGATGAAGATGAAGGCGGAAAGGCTCAAATCTCCAACAAACTCCCGGCCTCGGGGCTGCCGCCGTCCTTGGCGGGCGAGGCGGGCGGCGGCCGGGGGGACGCGGGGGGCTGCTCGGCGCCGGGGGGCGGCTTGGGGGGGCCGGGGTCGGCGTGGGTCTTCTGGTGCTTGCTGAGGTGGTCGCTGCGGGTGAAGCGCTTGCTGCACAGCAGGCAGGTGAACTTCTTCTCTCGCGTGTGGGTCCGGACGTGGCGCTCCAGCTCGTCGGAGCGGGTGAAGCGCTTCCCGCAGAAGAGCCAGTTGCACACGAAGGGCCGCTCCCCCGTGTGCCAGCGCAGGTGCGCCTTCAGGTGCGAGGCTTTGCCGTACACCTTGCCGCAGCCCGGGATGTGGCAGCTGTGCACCGGCTTCCGCCGCGACCCCGCCGGGCCCCCGAGCCGCTCCAGCTCCTGGCAGTTGGGACAATCGCACGCCGGGCGTCCCCCCAAGGAGCCGCCGCGGGGACCCTTCGGGGTCTCGCCCGGCGCGGGTTTAGGGGTGGGGGGCGCCGCGGGGGCGTTGGTGTAAGGAGGGGGGTTCAGAGCGCCGAAATCGGAGCCGTAGGTGGGCAGGGGGGGGCTGAGGGTGGGCTGGCCCTGCAGCGAGCCCTGCAGCCCCTCGGCGCCCGCCGGCCCCCCCAGCCAGCCCCCGTTGGGGTGCACATCCCACCAGGACGGGGCGGCGGGCCCGGAGCCCCCCGGGAGCCCCCCGCCGATGCCGCCCTTGTACCAGGAGCCGTAGGGGTGCGGCATCTCCAGCGAGGGGTACACCCCGGGCAGGCACTCGCCCGCAGGGTGGCCCTTGGCCGCCACCACCACCGGGGCCCCCAGCACCTCCTGGGCGCCCGAGGGGGCTGGGAAGGGGTGCCCGAAGGGGCCGTAGTCGGGGCCGTAGGGGCCGGGGGAGGCCTGGGGGCTGGCGGACGGCGACAGCAGCCCCGGGGCGCTGGGGAAGGCGGCGGCGTAGGAGTCACCCATGGCGGCGGCGGCGGCGGCGGCGGCACCCCGAGGAGTGGGGGGCGATGTCAGCGGGGACACCCCGAGGAGTGGGGGGCGATGTCAGCGGGGACACCCCAAAGAGTGGGGGGCGATGTCAGCGGGGACACCCCGAGGAGGGGGAGCGATGTCAGCGGGGACACCCCGAGGTGCGGGGGGCGATGTCAGCGGGGACACCCCGAGGAGTGGGGGGCGATGTCAGCGGGGACACCCCGAGGAGTGGGGGGCGATGTCAGCGGGGACACCCCGAGGAGTGGGGGGCGATGTCAGCGGGGACACCCCGAGGAGAGGGGGCGATGTCAGCGCGGGCTCGCGGCCATGGCACTTGGCAGCCTGTGGAAAAGGAGAACGGGGCTTGAAGGTTCCGAGGGGCACCGTCCTGGGGGTCAGCACTGGGGGCAGCTGTATTTTGGGGTGTCAGCCCCGCTGGGGCACCCAGCAGCAGACCCCAGCCCCACGATTCACACCACCCCCAACGCTCCCCATCCCCTGTGCCTCAGTTTCCCCCCACAGAGCTGAGGCCACCCCACCAACCCCCAGCCCCGCATCCCCCCCAAAGGGGCTCCTCCGGGGGCTGCTGTGGGGTTGTGCCGGTGGCAGGGCCTCCCCCCACCCCCAATCTCGGCTCCTTCTGCCTTTATGGCCTTTTAATCGAATTATGCTGTGGCCTCCCCCTCCCCGGGTGACTTCCTCTGCTTTTATACCCGTCATGGCTTTCAGCTGCGCGGGCTGCCCGGGGTGTCGTGAGCTGGCCCTCACCCCCATCACCCCCGGCCTTCCCTTTATTTTAATTTTTCTTTTTTAAATTAATCTCTTCACCCACTTTGGTGCATTTCCACTTTGCCTTTTTTATTTGTTTGGGAGTTTTTTTAGGGTGTCCCCCCCCCTCGCCCCCCCTTTCTTTTTTTTTTTTTCCTTTTTTTTTTTTTCCGTGGTTTTTGCGCCTATTTTTACGCCGGCCCCGGCCGTGGCCGCAAGCGCGCTCCCGGTTTTCCAAGGATAACAAGGGCCAGGCCTGTGCCCCGGGAACGCTGCCCTGCCGCGAGAGCCGAGGTAATTAAAACCAGGGCGAGCGGCAAACGGAGGCGCACGCTTAAAATAGTGTCAAACTCCCATAAATCAGCTCCGCTTGCGCCGGGAAATTAAGGAGCAGGGAAGGAGCCCCGGGAGCGGCGGGCTGAGCGCGGCGTGAGCTCGCGGCACGAGGGTGACAGTCCCTTTGTGGCTGGCTCAGGGAGCTTGACCCCTCCCATGTCCCCTCCCGGCGTGGGGAGGGGTCCGGCCCCTGCTCTGGGGGTCTGCACTCCCAAATTCTGGGTCCCAACCTCCCGGTCTCCTGTCACTGACCACCCGTGTCCAGTTCCCCATTCCCTGTCCCCTTGTCCCCCAGTCCCTGGTCCCCTAAGTCCGCAGTTTCTTGGTCCCCAAACCCGGTGCCTGTCCCCAAGCCCCATCCCTGGTTCCTAGTGTCCCCACAGCCCTTGCCTCAGTTTCCCTCGCCCTGTCAGTGCCACCCCCTGTCCCCTGAGCCCGAGGACACCTGGGCCTGGCTCCTGTGCAGTGGCGCTGTCCCCAGCCAGGGGGACACTTCGGGGTGACAGTGGCACTCGGCACCATCCCCTGTCCCTGTGCCCCCTCTGGGGATGGCAGGGCAGTCCCTGCTGGGGCAGGGGACACCCGTGTCCCCGGCACAGGGACCGCAGGGGATGCTCGGGGCCCACACAGGTCCCTGTCCTTGGGGTGGGGGGTCCCATATCCCAGGGGGCTCCCCCATCCTGGAGCGAGTCTGCCACCCCGTGGGTCCTCCCTGCCCCAGAGCGGGGATCCCCCATCCCAAAGTGTCCCTGTCCCAGAGGGGGATCCCCCATCCCAAAGGGTCCCTGTCCCAGAGGGGGATCCCCCATCCCACAGTGTCCCTGTCCCTCAGGGGGATCCCCCACCCCAAAGTGTCCCTATCTCTCAGGGGGATCCCCTGCCCCAAAGTGTCCCTGTCCCTCAGGGGGATCCCCCACCCCAAAGTGTCCCTGTCCCTCCAGGAGGATCCCCCATCCCACAGTGTCCCTGTCCCTCAGGGGGATCCCCCACCCCACAGCGTCCCTGTCCCAGAGGGGGATCCCCCACCCCAAAGTGTCCCTGTCCCAGAGGGGGATCCCCCACCCCAAAGTGTCCCTGTCCCAGAGGGGGATCCCCCATCCCACAGTGTCCCTGTCCCAGAGGGGGATCCCCCATCCCACAGGGTCCCCGTCCCTCAGGGGGATCCCCCACCCCGTGTTCCTCTCTCCCGCGGTCCCGGTCCCGGGGCAGTGTCCCCCATCCCGAAGGGTCCCGGGGGTCCTTACCGCGCTCCGGGGATGCCGGCGGTGGGTCCTGCCCGCGGGGGTGCCGCTGTCGCGCTGTCGCGCTGTCGCGCTGTCGCGGTGTGCCGCTGTCCCGGGATGCCGGTGTCCCGGGATGCCGGGGCTCGCTGCGGAGGGAGGGACGGAGGGAGAGGGAGGGAGAGGGAGGGACGGAGCACCGCGGCCGCCGCCCGCCCCGCTGTGCCGCTGCGGCGGGGCTGGGCCGGGCCGGGACCGGGGCCGGGAGCGGGAGCCCGGCCCCGAACCGCCCCCAGCCGGGGGGGCCGGGGGACCGCGGGAAGGGGGGCAGGGGAAGGGGAAGGGGAAAAGGAAAGGAGGAAGGAAAAGATGAGAGGGGGAAAGAAAAGGGGGAGAGAAGAGAAAGGGGGAAAAGAACAAGGAATTGGAAGAGGGAAATAAGTTGGAGAGAAAAGGAGAGAGAGAAAAGAGATGAGGAGGAAAGGAAAAGAGAGGAAAGGAAAAAGGAAATGAAAAAGGGAGGGAAGAGAAATGAAAAATTATATAAGGAAATGGAAGAAAAATGAAAGAAAAAGTTGTGAAGGGAGGAAGATGAGGAGGCTGAGAGCTGGAGGAAGGAGAGGAGAGAAGGGACAGGGACCAGTGTGGGGAAAAAGAAAGAGAAGAGTGGGGAGAGAGAAGGAAGGGAAAGGAGGGAAAAGGAAAGGAGAATAAGAGGGAAATAAGAGGAGGAAAAGGGGAAGGGAAAGGAGGGAGAGGGGGAGAAGGGGTGGACAGGAGGAAAAGGAGGAGGAAGGGGCTGGGAAGGGGAAGTGGATGAGTAGGAAAAGAGCTGGAGAGGAGAGAAGGAAAGAAGGAATAGATGGATGGGGAGGGGAGGGGGGACAAAGGGACAAAGGAGGACAGGACAACTGGGGCACCCAGAGGCCTGTGACCCCAGAAGGTGCCAGGATGGAGCAGGGATGGGGACGGGGACAGGAGGGGACAACTGATGGGAATGAGAGGGACGTGGGCTGGAGCTTCAGGAATGGGGTCAGAGGTGTGGGGATGGGGACAGGAGTTGGGAATGGAGCAGGGATGGGGCTGGAGGGACCAGGGATGGGGTCAGAGCCGGGTCCTGAAGGAACAGAGCTGGGGACAGGGACAGGGGACATGTGCAGGGGGTCAGGGACACACATGGCTCTGGCTATGGGGCTGGGGACCCCCTGTGCCTCAGTTTCCCCCATGAAGGAATTGTTCCAACTGCTCTTTCCCCCTGCCTTTTTTTTAAATTTTATTACTCCCCCATCGCTCCGGTTTTCTTGCCGCTTTCCCCCGTGCCCGTTTCCCCCGCCGGGGCCGGCCGGAGCCAGCGGGGCCCTTTCCCAGCCCTGAGTCAGGGCTTTCCGCTCCGCAGCCGCCGGCGCCGCCGAAGGCCACAACCACCGGCCCCCCCTCGCTGGGGCTTCCACTGCCCGCAAACTGGGAGCAAACTGGGACGGCCACTCCAGCCCTCCTCCTCCTCCTCAGCCAGCGCGGCGTGGGATGGGGGGGTACCCCATGGATTTTTTGGGGGGTTTCACTCCCACCGGGTCCGGCTCCCGGCGGGGTCCGGCGCTGCCCGAACGGCCGGGCTGGGCTGGGGGTGTCAGCTGGGGCGGGGGTCTCTCCGCGGCTCGGGGGCGGTGGGGACCCCCCCCGTGTGCCCCGGGACCCTTCAAAGCGCGGCGGCCGCGCGGGGGGGCGGCGGCGGGGGCTGATTACAGGGCGGCGCCGGGCTCGGCCGCCCACGGCCCCGCGGCCGCGCCGGGCCCCCGCAATTACCCGGTATTTATACCCGGCCGGACGCCGGGACCTCGCCAGCGCGGGGGGGACACGGAGCGGGGGGGCTCCGTCCCCGGGCAGCCGGCCAGCCACCGTCCGTCTGTCCATCCCTCCCTCCGTCCTCCTCTCCATCCCTCCTTCCCATCCCTCCCTCCCTCCTCTGCCTCATTCACCCCATCCATCAGCCTGGCTCAGGAACTGACGCGAATTTGAGGGGGCTCAGCCCCTCTGTCCCAAGCCTGGGGGGATCTCAGCCCCGCCATGACACGAGTTTGGGGGTCTCAGCCCCCTGAGATGAGTCCGGAGGGGTCTCAGCGGGGCTGGAGGTGTCCCTGTCCCCACCGCGGTCCCCAGGGCCAGGCAAAGCCCCCTGCCCAGCGCGGGGGTCCCGGCAGCGCTGTCCCCCCCGACCCCCGCGGTGACGGCGGGGGCACCAAGCGGAACGGGCCCGGGGTGACCCCCGCGTCCCCCAGCCCTCACCTGGCGCGGTGTCCCCCCGTGTCCCCCCGGCCCGGCCCGGCCCGGCCCGGCCCGGCCCCGCCCGCCCTCTCCGGCCCCCGGATGTTTCCCTTGCGGTCGGAGGCCCCGAAATAGCCCAGCCCCCGCGCTGGGTGCGCCGGCCACGGCCGCCCACGGGCCCCGCGGGACCGGGGGGGCCGGGGGAGGCTCCGAGGGCTCGGAACGGGGCTGAGCTCCCCCCCAACCCCCCAGCACCACCCACGGGGGGCACCCCGGTGTTCGGAGCCCCCCGGCATCACAGAGGTGGGGGACGGGGAGGGTCCGCGGGGCAGGAGGAGCCAGGGGACGTGTGGGGACATGGGGGCTGGATGGAAACCGGGGACCTGCAGGGACGGAGGGGCACCCGGAATGGGGCTGGGGGCTTCCCACCCACGGGGAAGCCAGGCCAGGGTGGCCCCAGGGCTGAGCTGCGCCCACGGCCCCGGTGTTTCCTCCCACCCTTTAATTATCCCGGAATTATCCCTGGAAATAACCGCGGGGGGCGGGGGGACACGGGCAGCGAGCCGGGACCGACCCCCGGCGGGGACAGACGGACAGAGCCCAGCCGGGCAGAGCCCAGAGGGCAGCGCTGCCCCTGGGGGGGGACACGGGTGGCCGCGGGGGGACAGGGGTGACCGCTGGGGGACAGGGGTGGTCCGCGTTCCCCCCGTGTCCCCCCCGCCATGTGGCTCCCATTGCGCTGCGGTGCCGAAGCCACATCAGAGCGGCGGCAGCCGCGGGGGCGGCACCGGGGGCCCGACCCCCCCTCCGGCTGCCGGAGGACCCCCCCCAAGCTGCCACCGTGCCCCGTGTCCCCTCCGAGCTGCCAAAGACCCCCCCCCAATGCAAATCCGGGGTACCCCACGTGCCCCCCAAGCTGCCAGGGTCCCCCCAGGCCCTGTGACCCCCCCGGTCCCCCCGCCCGTCGCTGTCCCCGGGCCGGGCCGCCCTGGCTCGCGCCGCGCTGCATTTCTGCGGTTCCCAACCCAAAATTGCTGGGAGTCGCCCGGCGTCGCCCTGATTCCTCCGCGGCCGCGACCTGCCGGGGGAGGGGGAGGACCCAGAGGGACAATCGGGGGGTGGCAGCGGGGGTGGGGCACCCCAGGCTGGCCCCTCTGCCCCCCCCAGTGCTCCCAGTTTGCCCCCAGTCCAAGGCTGAGGGTTCCTCTGTCCCCGTCTGGTGTCCCCTGAGTGGCCAGCGGGAGGTGGGGACAGGGACACGGATGGGGACAGGACAGGCGTGGGGACAGCAGCAGAGGGAGCGCAGGGACAGTGACAGAGTTGGGGACACTTTTGGGGACACAGGATAGGACAGCACCCTGATGTGAGAACCCTGGGGACAGGACACGGCTGAGAATAGGGTTGGGGACAGAACAGGGCAGGGATGGGGGCACTGTTTGGGACAGGACAGGGCAGCTTTGGGGACACTGCTGGGGACAAGACAGGACTGGGGACACTGCTAGAGACACGCTTGGGGGCAGGACAGGGTCGGTGACAGTGTTGGTGCCACGGCAGCACTGGTGACAGTCAGTGCCAGGACCCACCATGGTGACAGGTGACAGGACACTGTTGGTGACACTATTGGTGACAGTCAGTGCCAGGTCCCACTGTGGCAGGTGAAAGGACATGGCTGGTGACACTGGTGGTGACAATCGGTGACAGTTGGTGTCACTGTTGGTGACACTGTTGGTGACGGTGACATTGTTGGTGACAGTCAGTGATAGTCGGTGCCCGGGTCCTGCCATGGCAGGTGACAGGACACTGTCAGTGACACTGTCGGTGACAATCGGTGACACTGTCGGTGACACTGTCGGTGACAGTCGGTGACAGTCGGTGACAGTCGGTGCCCGGTCCCGCCGTGGCGCCCCCGCCAGGCGGCAGCAAAGCCTCGGGCCCGGGGGCGGCACCGCCCGGCCGCGACCACCGGGGGGCGCCTGGGGACACTGGGGAGGGGTCCCGGGGGGACAGTGAGGGGTTAATGGTGGCACTGGGGACACTGGGGAGGGGGACAATGAGGGGTTAATGGTGGCACTGGGGGCACTGGGGAGGGGAGGGACAGTGAGGGGTTAATGGTGGCACTGGGGACACTGGGGAGAGGGACAGTGAGGGGTTAATGGTGGCACTGGGGACACTGGGGAGGTCCCCATGTGGGGCAGTGAAGGGTAAATAGGGGGAGGTCTCTTGGAGGGAAATGAGAGGTTAATTGGGGCTGTTAATTGGGGGAGCCCCGATGGGGCTTTGAGTGCTAATGGTGGCAGTTGGGCGACAAGGGGACTGGAGGGGACAAGGACCCGACTGGGACTAACGGGGTCAGGGGGCTTAAACAAGGGGGGGGGGTCTAACGGGGGCAGGTCCTGCCGGGCCCCCCTCGACCCGCCCGGCCCAGCCCAGCCCAGCGCAGCCCCCCGGGGCTCAGGGCGGTGACAGGACGGGGACAGCCCCGGGGACAGGACCGGGACGGTCCCGGTGACAGGACGGGGACGGTCCCGGTGTCCCCCAGCCCTGGGCAGGGCCTGCTGGGCCCTTTTGCCCCCAGTGCAGGTGACGAGGGGACACCGAGCGACCCCAATGGTGTGTAGGGAGCAGGACGAGGACAGGGCAGGGACAGGGACAGGGCAGGGACAGGGACAGGGCAGGGACAGGTTGTCCCCAAGCCCCGTCAGGTGCGGGGCCGAGGCCGCGGAGCCTCCCCGGGCTGCGGGGCGGGAATTGGGCCGAAAACACCGGGAAATGGGCAGGTCACGGACGGGGGGTGGCGGTTCTGATGCTGGAAAGCGGAGCCGACGCCACTGCGTGTCCCCTGCTGTCCCCTCCGCGGTGTGTCGCTGGCCGCGGGCCCCGCTCGCCCCCACGCCGCTCGTTTTGCTGTGAAATGAAGGATCTGGCCCCAAATCCCGCAACGCCCCCAAACTCCCCAAGCACCGTTCCCGGGGCAAGGGCAGCCCGGGCTCGCCGCTGTAGCGCCCGCCGTGTCGGGACAGGGCTGGGCGATGTCGTGACAGGGCTCTGGGGATTCACACAGCGCCGCGGGCCCGTGAGGACGTGTCGCACCGCCATGGCGGCGGTCGCGACACGGCCGAGCCGTCTTCCGGCTTAGAACGGGGACTCAGGGAGGGAAGAGCTGGACGTAACCCGCGGGACCGAGGGCGAGGGGAGCCCCAGGAGTGCCCGGGGGAGCCCGGCCGGGGCTGAGGAAGTCGAACCCAACATGGCGCCGGCTCCGCCATTCGCCGCGCCGTCCCCCCAAGGGCGCAGCCCGGCCGCGGGCCCCGCCTCCCCGCGGCGCCCATTGGCTCGTTTGAGACCGACCGGCGCGCTGATTGGCTCCGAGCCGCGCCGCGGCTGCCGCCTCCGCGCTGCGATTAGTCGTCGCTAGCATCAATATCCGCTCCTCTCCCGCCCCACGGCGCGGTCCGCGCAGCCGGTTGGTGCTGGGCGCTGCCAGTTTCAGCCACGCCCCGCCTCCCATGTCCCATTGGCGGCGGCACACGTTCATCACGCCGCGGCCCGCGCCGCCGCGGCCGCGCCCATACGGGGTCTCCCTGCGAGCCCGCGCGGGCGCCGATTGGCTGAGCCGCCGCCCGCCCCCTCCCCCCCGCGCCCCCATTGGCCACCGCCCAGCCGCGCTCCCCCTCCCCCACGGGGCGGGGCGCCAGGGGCGGGGCCCGCCCGCCCTCCTCTCCCCCCGCGCCGCGCCGCCCTCTCTTCCCATTGGCCGCGCCGCCCGTCGCTCCGCGGTCCGCGCGGCGCCCATTGGCTGCGGGGGCGGCGGAGGCGGGGCGCGGGGCTGCGGCCGCGGCGCGCGGCCCCTCCCTCGGCAGCCCCTCGGCGGCACCGGCGGGTTCGGCCGCTCGCCCGCCCGCGCCCCCGCCCCGCCCCGCGCGCCCGGCCCGGCCCCGGCACCATGAGCGGTAAGGACGGGGCCGGGGCCGAGCGCCGCGCGGGGCCCCGGGCACACGCAGAGGCGGCGGCGCCCGCCCGCTCGGAGGGGCCAGAGGCGGCCCCGCCCCGCCGGGCCGGGCCCCGCCGGGCCGGGCCTCGCCGCGCCGCGCCGGGGGGACCTGCCGGGGGAGGGACCCGGGGGAGGGGGGAAGGCCTCGGGGGAGGGACCGGCGGCCGCGCCGGGCAGGGCTGGAGCGGAGGAGGGGGCGGCGGGGAGTGATGGGGAGGCCCCGGGAATCGGGGCTGGGGGCGGCGGGGGGGGGCGAGATCCCGGGGGATCGGGCGCGGAGATGGCGGGGGAGGCCGGGGGGGTGGGCGGCTGCGAGCGCAGGGACCGGGGGGCTTTCCCCCGTTCCCGGGCAAGGCGCCCTGCGGGGGCGGATGCGGGGGCCGCGGGCGGGGGGGCCGTGCGGGAGGGCCGTGGGAAGGAGCGAGCCGGCGGGCGGGGGGCGCCCAGCGCCCCCAGCCCAGGGCAGACCCCGGTGCGGGGCGCTGGGGGTGAGGGCAGGAGCGGGGGCCGCTGCCCCGGTGGCCGGCGGAGGATGAGGAGGCTCCTGAGCGCTGGGAGAGGAAGCACTCGGTGGGAGCGGGGACCCCCGCGCCGGGCGGGTGGCGGGAGGGGCAGCCCCGGGCAGGGCATCCCGCGGGCCGGACCCGCGCGGGGGAATCCCGGGGTGGATCCGCGGGGCCCGGCGGGAGGTGTGTGTGCGCGCCCCGGGCGAGGCTCGGGGGAGGCCCGGGGAGCACCTCGGCGGGGGCCAGGGAGTGTCCCGGGCGGCTGGGGAGGAGCCGCGCCTGGAGCAGGGCCGGGTCCTCCCCCCCTGTCCCGCTGCCAGCTCCTCCTTGGCAGCTCCCCGCTCCTCGCAGCCCCTTCCCGGCTGCGCCAGCAGCACATGGTGCCCCCGGAGCCAGCGCGCCCCGTCCCCTCCGGGCCCTGCCCGGCCCTGCCGAGCCTCGTGCCGCTGTCCTGCCCCAAAATGTCCCTAAGCGGGGCTGTCACTTCCCTCCCGCGCAGACCAAGAGAGCACCGAGGAGATGTCGGCTGTGAAGCCCGACAAGGGCGAAGGCGACGCCAGCAGCACGAGCAGCGCCGGCGGTGGGGAGGCCCAGGTGAGCGGGGGGAGGATCGGCCCCGCTGGCCCCGGGAAACCCGTGGCAAAGTCCAGGCCCGGGCCGAGCTGTTTGCTGGGCCCAGGCAAGCGTTTGAGCAGGGCAGGAAGAGGAGGGTGAGCGCTGCCAAGCAGCGCCCGTGGCTTCCCCTCCTCCCTGGCTCTCTGAAACACGCCGTTCCCCTGCTGTCAGTGACACCACGGCCCCCCTGGCCCTTCTCCAGCTCGGGGAGCCCAGGAATGACCCTCCTTCCTGGGGGTTGTTGTGCCTCAGGGGGATTTCTCGGCTTGGGGGTGGAGGAGCCCTCTCCTCTCTTGGCTTTCCCAGGCAGGCTCCCTCCCAAAAGGCTTTTCCGTGCGGGTTCAGGCTGTCCCGGCCTGACAGCCTTGTGCCTGGCAGTTGTATTTTTCCGGCTGTGGGTGGGTTTGTTCAGGAAGGAGTGTTTATCTTTTCCGAGTACGCTCCTCCCTGTTTTCTCTTATTAAGTTTTTTTTTTTGTTTCCCCGTTTGGTTTCTTTTATTTTTTTTTCCACTCCGGGCCTGCCCCTCGGGCCTCCTCCCACCCGCGTAACTCCTCCTCTCATCCCCAGGAGTCACAGCCGTCCCCGCTGGCCCTGCTGGCAGCCACCTGCAGCCGCATCGAGTCTCCCAATGAGAACTCCAACAGCTCCCAGGGCCAGCAGGGCGGGAGCGGCGAGCTGGACCTGAACGCGGCCGCTGCCCAGCTCACCCAGTCGGCCAACGGCTGGCAGATCATCTCGGCGGGCTCCAGCACCCCCACGGGCTCCAAGGAGCCGGGCAGCAACGGCAGCAACGGCGGCGACGCCTCCAAGAGCCGCCCGGTCAGCACCGGGCCCTACGTGGTCACCTCGGCGTCCGGCCTGCAGAACCAGCAGGTGCTGACGGGCCTGCCGGGCGTCATCCCCAACATCCAGTACCAGGTGATCCCCCAGTTCCAGACCATCGACGGGCAGCAGCTGCAGTTTGCCACCACCCCGGCGCAGGTGAACGTGCAGCAGGATGCCTCGGGGCAGCTGCAGATCATCCCCGGCTCCAACCAGCAGATCATCACCAGCCGCGCGGGCGGCAGCAACCTCATCGCCATGCCCAACCTGCTGCAGCAGGCCGTGCCCATCCAGGGCGTGGGGCTGGCCAACAACAGCCTCTCCGGGCAGACCCAGTACGTGGCCAACGTGCCCGTGGCCCTGAACGGCAACATCACCCTGCTGCCGGTCAACAGCGTGGCCGCCAGCCTGGCCCCCACGTCCCAGACGGGCACCCTGAGCAGCTCGGGCTCGCCGGACAGCAGCTCCCAGCCGGCCACCTCGGGGGCTGCCAGCAGCTCGGGCAGCACGGCCACGTCCCAGGCCAGCTCGGGCGCCTTCTTCACCAACGCCAACAGCTACTCCACCACCACCACCACCAGTAACGTGGGCGTCATGAATTTCTCCACCAGCGCCACGGTGGGCACCAACGTGCAGGCGCAGACGCCCCAGAGGGCCAGCAGCGTCCCCAGCTCGGACTCTCTGCAGACCCCGGTGTCGGGGGTGGCCCTGCAGCCGGGGCAGCAGAAGGAGGGGGATCAGAGTCAGCAGTCACAGCAGCAGCAGCAGCAGCAGATCCTGATCCAGCCACAGCTGGTCCAAGGAGGGCAGACAATCCAAGCCCTCCAGACCACCCCGCTGTCTGGCCAGACCTTTGCCACTCAAGCCATCTCCCAAGACACCCTGCAGAACCTGCAGCTCCAAGCCGTGCCCAACTCCGGGCCCATCATCATCCGCACGCCCACGGTGGGTCCCAACGGGCAGGTGAGCTGGCAGACCATCCAGCTGCAGAACCTGCAGGTGCAGAACCCCCAGGCGCAGACAATCACGCTGGCCCCCATGCAGGGCGTGTCGCTGGGCCAGACGGGCAGCACCAGCACCACGCTGACCCCCATCGCCTCCCTGCCCAGCGGCACCGTCACCGTCAACGCCGCCCAGCTCTCCTCCGTGCCGGGCCTCCAGACTATTAACCTCAGTGCCTTGGGAGCGTCCGGGATCCAGGTGCACCAGCTGCAGGGGCTGCCCCTGGCCATCGCCAACGCCCCCGGTGAGTGCTCGGCTCCCCGGGAAGGAGAAACAGCCGGGCCCGGCTGGGCTGGGCTGGGCTGGGCGTGGTTGGTGTCAAATGGTGTCGGTGGCCAGGGTGGGGCTTGTGCCGGCCCCGGGGAACGAGCGTGTCGATCGCCAGAAGACTCTAAAGGTCTTTTTGGGGAGTTTACGTCTTGGAAAGAAAGGCAGGAGGTGGCTGTTGGGGGGAAAGTGGAGAAGAAGGGGGACGCCTGGCTTTGTGCCACTGTCCTGCTCTGGAGGCCACCCAGGAGTGTCGGGTCGGGGCTGGGCTGAGGACCCAAGTGTAGCTTGGCTCCTTGGCTGAGCCTGTAAGGAGTCATGGCCATAAAGCACAGGGATTAACTGAAAAGCCCAAGAAAACAAACACAGTCACGGAGCCGCGGGGAATTTCCTCCCAGGGGCGGAAGAAAGGGCTCATTAAGTGTCTGGGTGCTGGCGCGGGACAGCGTGACCTCAGCGTGGCCCAGCCGGTCCCGTGGGCACCCTGCTCAGATCCCCAGGGATCCACCCCACCGTGTCCCACAGCCTGGGAAAAGCAGCCCATGGAATGTGGGAACCGAGCTGGAGCCTGCTCGGCTCCTGCCGCGGAAGGGATCGGCGCTGGGAACGCTCTCCACTTGCTTTTCCACTGTTTTCCTTGGGGTTTTTTTCCGTTTTTTTTTTTTGTGTTCTGGCTCTGGCTAAAAGGGGCTGTTGCTGGATTTAGTCACAGTTGAGAGGCAGCAGAAAATGTTGCTCAATCCAGCCCGAGCTTCCCTCTCGCGAGAGGCAGCGGCTGCTCCGCTCCCCCGGGCTTGTTTTGCAGCATTATTTTGGGCTGTTGCTACAGCAGCTTGGCTCGCAGGCGAGCCACGGCTCACTCTAGCCTCGGGATTAGGCTGATCCTTGGATTTCCCGGAGCGCAGGGACCCGTGGGGGGCTCCCAGGGGACACATGTGTCACCCACGGGGTGTGCAGGGTCCCCTCGCTGCCATCCCCGTGCCGGGGGTGGCTCCTGCCCGGCCGGGGCTCCTTCCTCGGTGCTCCCCGGCTCCTTCCAGGCTCTTTCCTCGGTGCTCCCGGGCCCCTTCCTTGTTTTGAAGGCGCTGGAGAAAGGCACGGGCGAGCCCAGTTCCTGTATTCGTGCCTGGCTCTGCCCTCGGAGGTGGAACAGGGAGGAACGTTCTAGAGACCACCCATGCAACCGCCTCCTCCTCTTTCTCCTCCTCCTCCTCTCCTTTTTTTTAGCTCAGCAGCCCTCAGCCCTTGATCTGCCGTGGAGAATTCCCCGCCGGCAGCAGCACTGGGGCCTCCTGGCTCTGTCCCCAGCCCCGAGTGACGCTGGCACTGTCTCTGTGACGCGGGGACGTTTTAAAAGAAAAGCCAGAGCAGGGTTCAGAGCGGTTTTTTTGGGGAGCCCCAGCTCGGTGGGATGGTCCGGGAGGCTCCTGGGATGAAATGGGGAAGCTGTGGCCAGCACGGATCTTCCTGGCGCCCGTCCAGGGGCAGGGTTTGACTCCAGCTTTTCTCTGGCCGTGTCCCTCAGACGTGGCAATGGGTCCCTTTGTCCCCACAGCCACCCCCAGCCCCTCTCCAAGGGGTGCTGAGCCCCCCCAGGCCTGCCTCCCTCCGGATCCGAGCTCTCCCATGGGAATTTCAGGGAATTTGTTGCCAACACTTCCCAAATCCCTGAGAGTTTTCCAAGCCTCCACGTGTGCTGGAATTTTCTGCTCCGGGCGAGGAGTTGGGAAGGATTTTTGGAGCAGGAAAAGCTCCTCTCTTCCGGGGGAAGGCCGATGGAAAATGGGCCCTGGCTGGGGAGGGGGCTGGGGCTGGTTTTCCTTGGGTGCTGCTCCTGGGGAAGGAGGAGGTGCCCAGCCAGGGGTGTGGTGGCCCCAGCTGCCACCTGGGCGGGCAGCACTGCGTGTCCTGCCCCTTGCAGAGCTCAGCTCGGCCTCCTGGGGGGCTCTGTCCCCTCCTGAACGCCATGGACGGGGGCTGTGCCTCCCAGCCCCTCGGGTTTGTTGCCAATATGGTTTTCTCATGTTTTTTTTTGACAGGGGGAAAATCCCTCAGGGAGAAAGCAGCACCTGAAAAGGTCTTTAAAACTCGGGGTTTTTTGCTCCTGGGTGGGATGCAGAGCCCAGCTCTGTGCAGGTCTGACTCAGTGTCTGCGTTAATGGGGTGGCTCAGAGGCTGTTTCCTCCTCCTCCTCCTCCCTGGAGCAGAGGCAGGGGCAGGTCTGTGGCCACCAGGGCTGGCATGTGGGCAAACAGGCCCTTCCACTGGCTCTGCCCCTGGGGAGGGCACCCCCAGAGCCAGGGAGGGGGGATTTCCTCAGCTGGCAGCACCCCAAAACCCTCCCGGGGCTGCTGCCAGCGCTGCCCACGTGGGAGGGACGGGGGCTGGGGCTCAGGTGGGGGCTGTGACACCTCGGTGGGGTCTGAGAGCCACCTCAGTGTCACCCCAGCCCGCCCAGGGAGGGGACATCCTGTGGCAGGGGGATGATGGTGGGGATTTTGTGACTTTGGGGTTTCTCTTCCTCTTTTGCCGTAGGCAGGGACTTTTCTGAGCTCAGTGTCCTTATCGTGGCTCTGTCCCCATGTCCTTGTCCCTGTCAGAGCCCTGATGTCCCCACGTCCCTGTCCCAGCCCTCCCTGGCTGAGGAATGTGGAGGTCGGCACTGGGATTAAACCCTCTTGTTTTGGGGGGCATCAAGGGATATCCCTCATTTTGGGATGTTTGATTCCAGGGCTGGATGGAGCTGTTGGGTGGGATTGGGATTTTCTGGGCAGCAGGAGCTCCCTTCCAGCTCCGTGGGTGCAGGATGTGGGGGGATGGAGCAGTGAGGACCCTCCCTGGTGGGCACAGGAACCCTCGGCCACGTGTGCCCCAAACCCCTCCCTGCTCCTGCTCCTTCCAGGGCCCTTCCCAGAGGGCACAAAGCCCCGATTGTGTCCTGTTTGCTGGATTTTAAGGGCAGCTTTGTAGCAGGGCCTGGATGAGGCATCCCCACGGCCCGGAGCGTGGCGGGGAGGGGAGAGGGGAGCCGAGCCCTTGTTTGTCTCACCGCAGCCGTGACATCACGGCCCAGACCAGCACATTGTGAAACTTCCTGCTCTGAACCCCAGCCAGGCTGGACTTTACATCCCCTCTGCGTTCCTGGGCTGACCTTCCTCCATCTGTGCTGCTCCCTGGGCGCTGACACGAGCCCCGGGGAGGAAGGGGAGCGATCCCGGCAGAGCCTGCCTTGTGGCAGCTTGGTCCCAGCGAGGCTGTGCCCCACACAAAGTCCCCTTGGTGGGGGACACCCCGTGGCTCCGTGGGGCTGCCCTGCTCCTCCTCCTCCTCCTTTTGCCGTCCCTGCTGCTGCTCCTGGCCAGGCTCAGCGGGGCTGGGAAGGGCTGGCGGCCGCGCCGGTCGGACGGGTCGGGTGTGCGGCACCCACCCACCCACCCACCCCGAGACTCCTCCCGGGAGAGATCCCGGCTCCAGACCCGTCTGCCGGGCCCTGATCTGCCTCTGCCTTTTATCTGGGCCAGCCCCAGCCCTGCTGGAGCCCCGTCCTTATCACCCCACGCAGGAGACACGGCCTGGCTCCCGCCTTTGGGGGAGTTTCCGCGTGGCTCCTTTCCAGAGCGTCGGCTCCCACCTTAGCGCGGCTCCTCATCCCCTCCCAGCCCTTCCAGGATGCTGGGTCAGATCCTGGGGGTGATACAGCCTTCAGTTCCTCCTTGGCATCAAAACGTGGCATTTGTGGCTCAGGAGAGCTTCCACTCCTGATTGCTGTGTGAGAGGGGTGAGGTGGGAGGCGCCTGCTGGGGTTCCCCACCTGGGGAATTGCCCTTCCCTCTCTCAGCCAGGCATTTTCCTCCTTCCACAGCCCTCCCACAGGGATTTCTGCCTGGATGGCAGGGGGGCTTTGGTGGGACCTGCCTGTGCCTGCAGGGTGAGCTGCTCTGGGTGCTTCACCCAAGGCAAGGCAGGGCTGGAGGCTTCATCCCAGTGACAGTTCAGGTGGGGATTTGAAGGGCAGAGGGGCTCTCTGTCAGTCTGTCAGTCTGCAGCACGACAGAGGCATTTGGCAGATCCTGGGGGATTCAGGGATCTGGCAGAGGGGATGATGAGGTGATTCCTTGCCTCAGCTCTGTCCCCTTTTCCAGCCCACCTCACTCATTCCGTCGGCTCCATCCCAATTTATCCCCTCTCCAAAGGAAGTGTCCCTCATCCTGATGCACAGAAACCTCCAGCAATTACAGGAGCTGCCCAAGGAGTGGCTTGTGGAGTCATTAGAGTCCAAATTAAAGCCCTGAGAGTCCAAATTACTCACTGGGCTGCAGGCTTCCAGCCTGCCCCATCCCCTGGTTCCCTCTCCACGGCCCCGATCTCCAAGGAATTGCTGAGCCAGAGCTTGGCTCATTTACATGGATGAGCTCCTGGTGCAGATTAACTCGTTTTGCAAACCAGGAAAGGAATCAGATGGGGAAAAAACCAAGGGGACATCGTTCCAAAGCCACTTTGTCCCTTTGTGCAGCTCTTTGGTGTGTCTGAGGCAGCTGGGGTTTGTTCTGGGCAGGGCAGTGACCCCAAAAACCGGGCAGGAAATGGGGAGAACTGGAGTTGTGAGCTAGAAAATGTGGATTTTGGAGGTATTTTCAGGAACACACCCTGAGAGGTTGGAGCTGCGTGTCCCCAGGTTTTGCTTTTCTTTCTTTTCACCTGAGAACTTCCTGGTGCCAGGAAGCCACGTCGTGCCTGGTGCCAGCTCTCCCCCCTCCCCTCTGCCCAGGCACGGCTGCCAGAGGTGCAGGGTTTGCACAATCAGCCCCAGTTTGTTGGTTTTGGGTTTTATTTCCAGCTCTTCCCCCTGAAAATGAACACGGGGTCTGTTCCCCTGCCTGAGGTTGGCCGGGGTGGGTGTGAGAGCTGCTCTGGGCATTTCTCACCTCCTGGTAGTTTGCTAAATAAAGCAAACAAACCCCAGCTTTTTTCCTGCACAAGGAGCACCTTGTCTGCAGAGAATCCCCAAGCCAAGATTCCGGGCTTTGGGGTTTTTTAGTGGGACACCAGAAACTGCCCCGTTCCTGGGGGGTCTCAGAGGTGGAGCTGGCCCAGGGGCAGCTCCCCTCTCCTGCCTTCCCCAAATCCCTCTTTCTCCCCAGGCTTTTTCCAAGGATTAAACCTCCTCTTGCTCTATTAATAATGTATTTTTTGAGGGCTTTGCTGACCTGAGTGTGGAGCCTCCAGGGAAGCTTTAGTCTTAGCAGGGATGTGTATTAGGGGGGATAATAAATGTGAATTATCCTCTCTGCCCACTTCTCCCCTGAACACGTCGTATCCCAGAGATTTCAGATCCCAGCCTGGGCTGGGATGATCCCTGCAGGTCCAGGATCTGCTGCCCTGGATTTATTCCTCACTGAGAGGCAGACACAGATCCCCAGCAGCAGGATTTGGGTTGGTTCCCCCAGTGCCAAAAGGCCAGAAATGCCGCGTGGGCTTTTGCCTCGTGGAGGATTGAAGCCACTCCCAGGAATCCTGGCTGGATTCTCCCTCTCCCTGGTGTGTTTTTGGGGGAAAGAACTTGTGTTTTCTCCTGGTTTGGGGGGAAGAGTTGTGTTTTCTTTTGGCTTTTTTTTTTTCTTGCTTTTTCTTTTTTTTTTCAGCTCTTCCCATCCGGGGAAATCTCTAATCCGTGGCTGGAGCACAAAGCTGTTGGTGCTGGCTTAGGGAGCTTAAAAACCCCTCCCAGGCTGGCTGCGTGCAGGGCTGTGACTGCAGACACGTCACAGGAGCTGCAGGGAGGGACTGGGAAGCTCCTGAAATCCTCAGCCTGGCAGGGAGCTCGGGAATGTGGCACCGAGGGCCAGCCCTCAAAGGGTGTCACCTCTGGAGGGGACAGTTTCCTTCTCCAGGCTCCCAGGGCCGAGGGGCAGAGCCCAGGGGTTGGTGCCAGGCTGGACACCTGGGGTTGTGTGCCTGGTGCCAGCCCCAGGTGACAGCCCCAGTGACAGCCCCTGGTGCCATCCTGGCTGCTCCTGCCCTGTCCCCCCTGTCCCCAGGCCAGGCTCTGCTCCTGGGGGTGTTGGAAGCTCTGGGTGTCCTCAGCAGGCCAGCACTGCCTTTCCCAGGAAATCTGGATCCCTGTGGGCTGGGGGGCAGCAAACCTGCCCCAGGCTGCTCCTGCCTCTTCTCCCAGGTGATAGAGGAGGCCTCAGGCAGTGCTGGGAAGCTTCAGTTTGGATTTTAGGGAAGATTTCACTTTCCTGATGCCTCCTGTCCCTCCTGACCCCCAGGGATCTGTCCTGGTGGCTCCTGAGCCCCAGGGATCTGTCCTGGTGGCTCCTGACCCCCAGGGATCTGTCCCCCTGTCCCTCCTGAGCCCCAGGGGTCTGTCCTGGTGCCTCCTGTCCCTGTTGAACCCCAGGGGTCTGTCCCCCTGTTCCCCCTGAGCCCCAGGGATCTGTCCCCCCTGAGCCCCAGAGCTCTGTCCTGGTGGCTCCTGTCCCTCCTGAGCCCCAGGGCTCTGTCCTGGTGCCTCCTGAGCCCCAGGGCTCTGTCCTGGTGCCTCCTGAGCCCCAGGGGTCTGTCCCCCTGTCCCTGCTGAGCCCCGGGGCTCTGTCCTGGTGCCTCCTGTCCGTCCGTGGAGCTCTGCCCAGCCGCCACTGACGCCTGCTGGCACCGGCACCAGCAGGGACTGGGCAGGTTGTTCCTGCCAGGAATTCTTCCTCATTCCCCGTCTCCGGGTTGTGAAACTCCCTCCTGGCACCTCCAGCCTGTGCCTCATGGGGGATTTGAAATTCATCCTTCTCCAACCCCCCCTGGCTCCTGCCTCGGAGCTCCTATGGGGAAAACCAGGCTGGGGAAGGAAATTTCCCTGCTTGGCCGAGGTGCTGCTCCCAGCAGGGCTGCCCAGAAGGATCGTGGGCTGGGCTTTGGGAATGCCAGCTTTGGAAAGTGCAGAGGGTCACCAGCAGCCCCAGGACACCCCCAGTGACCTTCCTGTAGCCTCATTCTCACTGGAGCTGCTGGGAGCAGCACCAGGGAAAACCCAAAATGGTTTTTTGGGAATAATTCCCACCTGGAGCTTCATTGGAGATAAAGCCCCGGGTGTGCTTGTCTCAAACCTGCCACACTCGGGTCACAGATTCCTTGTGAGGAAATTGCTGGCAAAAAGGTGAATTTGTCTCAAACCTGCCACATTCAGGTGACAGCACGTCCTTCCTGTGAGGAAATTGGGGTGAAAAAGGCGGATTTGGGGCTGGAATCACAGCCCCTGGGAATAAATTAAAGACCTGGACCAAAATGAGGGAAATGTGGGAGGTCCAGGGGCTGGGGAGGCCAGGGAGAGCCCCAGGCTGGGGAAAGCTGAGGAAGAAGGGTGGGATTCCCCCTTTGTCGGAGGAGAGGTGTGCAGGTGAGGAGCCTGCCGTGACCTGCCCCGTTGGTGTCCCGCAGGTGAGCACGGCGCCCAGCTGGGGCTGCACGGCGGCAGCGGGGACGGGCTGGGCGACGAGAGCACGGCCGTGGAGGAGGGCGAGACCAGCCCCGACCCCCAGCCCCAGCAGGGCCGGAAAACACGGAGGGAAGCCTGCACCTGTCCCTACTGCAAGGAAGGAGAGGGCAGGTGAGGCTGCTGCCCACGGCTCTGGCACCGGGAGCACCCCAAAGGGCCCCGTGTTAGGGGATTGTTCACCTTGGGAAGGGTCCCTCAGATCATCAGCTCCAGCTGTTCCCCCAGCCCTGGCGAGCACACCCATGTCCCCAGGTGCCACGTGGTGTACCTGGGCGCAGCCCCAGGTCCTTTCCCAGCTTTCCAGCCCCAATTCCCTGTGTCCCGTGGGGCTGTTGTGAGCCAAGGGCAGGGCCTGGCTCTTCACCTGGCTGAACCTCACCCCAAACCTGGCTGAACCTCACCCCAAACCTCACCCCAAACCCGGCTGAACCTCACCCCAAACCTGGCTGAACCTCACCGCAAACCCATCAATCCCACAGGTCCAAACCCATCAATCCCACGAGTCCAACCCCAAACCCACAGGTCCAAACCCATCAATCCCACAGATCTAACCCCAAACCCATCAATCCCACGGGTCCAAACCCATCAATCCCACAGATCTAACCCCAAACCCATCAATCCCACAGATCTAACCCCAAACCCATCAATCCCACAGGTCCAACCCATCCCAATCCAGCAGCTCCACACCCCCCTGAAATTCCCTCGTGTTTAACCCTTCCCTCCTTGCAGGAGCTCTGGGGATCCAGGGAAAAAAAAGCAGCACATCTGCCACGTGCCGGGCTGCGGGAAGGTGTACGGGAAGACCTCGCACCTGCGGGCGCACCTGCGGTGGCACACGGGGGAGAGACCCTTCATCTGCACCTGGGTGCTGTGCGGGAAGCGCTTCACCCGCTCCGACGAGCTGCAGCGGCACAAGCGCACGCACACAGGTGGGGCTGGGCTCCTGGGACACCTGGGGGGCTGAAATTGCGGGAGGTTTGAGCCCCACACAGCTGGGGCTGGGGTCCTGGGGGGCTGGAATTGAGGGGGGTTTGAGCCTCACACAGCTGGGGCTGGGGTCCTGGGACACCTGGGGGGGCTGCTCTGGCTCGTCGGGCAGCCTCGGCGATCCCCAGAGCTGAGATGGCAGCGTTGGCTTTGAGCTCTTGGGGCTGAGAGCCCCTCCAGAGCCTGAGCACTCTCACAGGGAGGAACCTTTTCCCAAGGTCCCAAACAATTTCCAAAATTCCAACATCCTGCAGCATTGGCCTTGATCTCTTGGGGCTGAGAGCCCCTCCAGAGCCTGAGCACTCTCACAGGGAAGAGCCTTTTCCCAAAATTCCAACCTCCTGGGACATTGGCCTTGATCTCTTGGGGCTGGGAGCCCCTCCAGAGCCTGAGCATTCTCACAGGGAGGAACCTTTTCCTGAAATTCCAGCCTCCTGCAGCTCTCAGGTCTTGGGGCTGGGAGCCCCTCCAGAGCCTGAGCACTCTCACAGGGAGGAACCTTTTCCCAAGGTCCCAAACTATTCCCAAAATTCCAACTCCTGGAGCATTAGCCTTGATCTCTTGGGGCTGGGAGCCCCTCCAGAGCCTGAGCACTCTCACAGGGAGGAACCTTTTCCCAAGGTCCCAAACTATTCCCAAAATTCCAACTCCTGGAGCATTAGCCTTGATCTCTTGGGGCTGGGAGCCCCTTCAGAGCCTGAGCACTCTCACAGGGCGGAACCTTTTCCCAAGGTCCCAAACTATTCCCAAAATTCCACCCTCCTGCAGCGTTGCCCTCATGTCTCCACTCCAGCGCCCGACCCCTGTCAGGGCAGGACCCCCTTCCCCAACCCCAACCTCTCCTCCCTCCCTCATGCCCGTCTCCCTTCCCCCAGGAGAGCTGGGGTGCTCTGGGGTGGCTACTGTGACTCGTGGGGCAGCCTCAGGGATCCCCAGAGCTGAAATTGACCTTGAGCTCTTGGGGCTGGGAGCCCCCCAGAGCCTGAGCACTCTCACAGGGCGGAACCTTTTCCCAAGGTCCCAAACTATTCCCAAAATTCCAACTCCTGGAGCATTAGCCTTGATCTCTTGGGGCTGAGAGCCCCTCCAGAGCCTGAGCATTCTCACAGGGCGGAACCTTTTCCCAAGGTCCCAAACTATTCCCAAAATCCCACCCTCCTGGAGCGTTGCCCTCATGTCTCCACTCCAGCGCCCGACCCCTGCCAGGGCAGGACCCCCTTCCCCAACCCCAACCTCTCCTCCCTCCCCCCAGGAGAGAAGAAGTTCGCCTGCCCCGAGTGCCCCAAACGCTTCATGCGCAGCGACCACCTCTCCAAGCACATCAAGACCCACCAGAACAAGAAGGGAGGCGCCGCCAGCGTGGCCATGAACGTCTCGGCCGTCCCCATGGACACGGCGGCCTCGGCCGAGGGCAACGGCGGCGCCGCGCCCTCGGCGCTGATCGCCACCAACATGGTGGCCATGGAGGCCATCTGCCCCGAGGGCATCGCCCGCCTGGCCAGCAGCGGCATCAACGTCATGCAGGTGGCGGACCTGCAGTCCATCAACATCAGCGGCAACGGCTTCTGAGCGCCGCCTGCTCCACCTCAAGGCCAGAGTTATATATGTATATTTTTTAATTTCGGCTTGATTTTTTTTTTTTTTTTCCCCTCCTTCCTCTCCCTTTTTTTTTTTTTTTTTTTTTGTCCTTTTTTCCTCCCCTTCCTGTCTCCTCACCAACCGCCCCGAGGTCCTTTGGCGTCATCATGCCTTGGTCCTTTTAGCAAAAAAAAAAAAAAAAAAGCAAAAAAAACCAACCAAAAAAAAAAACCCTGACGACAGAAATACCAACAAAACAATACAAAAAAAAACAAAAAACCAAAAAAAAAATCACAAACACAAAAAAAAAAAAAAAAAAAAAGAAGAGAAAAGATTCTATATTATTATTATATATATAAAAATATAAAATGTGTTCGTTTGAGAGAGGAGAGATGTTGCTGTGACCATGGCGTGGTCCCTTTGATGCCTTATCCTGGAGCAGGTCGGACGATGCCCGAGCTCCCCTCCCCTCCCTGACCCCGTTTATTTCCCACCAGAACCCCCTCCCCGGGCTGTCGGCGCTTTGCTTTGAGGTGACTCTGTAATTCCTTTGGCATTCTCGGGGGGAGATCCCGCTGGATTTTTCACCCTTGGACTCCCACTGCCCTCCCCTGCCTTGGCAGGTGTTGGTTTTATTTTTTTTTCCCTTGGATCTTGGTTTTTTCCAGCCGTTTTCTTGGCAAGGCTCCCTGTCCCGTGGGAGTGGAGTTGCTCCATGGGAAGGTCGTGGATGCAGCCCTGGGGGGACAACTGGAGCCTCCTCGGGGGGGGAAAAGTTGATTTTTTTTTTAATTACAGCCAGCATTGGAATTAATAATAATAGTAATAATCGGGGAAAAAAGGAGAATCTGCGGAGCTCAGCCGGTCTGGAGCGAGGGGGAAGCACCGCAGGGACACGAGGGACACTCGAGGGTTTTGTTGTGGCACCGCTGGAGGTGGCTCCTGACAAAAAAAACAACAAAAAAAAATGGGTGCTGGAAATAGGGACAGCTTGGAGAAAAAACACAAAAAAAACCCCAAAAAGGGTTTTCCAGGATCCTGCTCTTCCCGCCGTGGGAGGGCTCGGTCCTTTCCGTGCTTCCTCCCACACCCTCCTCTTCCTGCCCCAGCCCGGCTGCCCTGGCTGGGCTGTCCCCAGCTGGGCTGTGGGGTGCGGGGAGTGGATCCCCAAAGGAAATCCGGGATTGTTCCGGGCAGCAGCTTTGGGGTGAGCCCTGCAGTGAGCCCGGGTGTGGAGCCAGAACCTCCCTGCTGCCATTCGGGGGTCGGGGTGTGAGCCCCCCCTCTCTTGGGGAGGGGGCAGAGGGGAGACCCCACTGATCCATGAATCCCCCCCCCTGTCCCGGGTCATCCATCCCCCCTGTCCCGGGCCATCCATCCCCCCTGTCCTGGGCTTTCCCCCCTATCCCGGGCTATCCATCCCCCCTATCCCGGGCCATCCATCCCCCCTATCCCGGGCCATCCATCCCCACCTATCCCGGGCCATCCATCCCCCCTGTCCCGGGATTTCCCCTTTGTCCCGGGCCATCAATCCCCCCCTATCCCGGGCCATCCATCCCCCCCCTGTCCTGGGGCTTTCCCCCCTATCCCAGGCCATCCATCCCCCCTGTCCCAGGCCATCCATCCCCCCCTTATCCCGGGCCATCCATCCCCCCCTATCCCGGGCCATCCATCCCCCCTGTCCCAGGCCATCCATCCCCCCCTTATCCCGGGCCATCCATCCCCCCCTATCCCGGGCCATCCATCCCCCCTGTCCCAGGCCATCCATCCCCCCTGTCCCAGGCCATCCATCCCCCCCTATCCTGGGCCATCCATCCCCCCCTATCCCGGGCCATCCATCCCCCCTGTCCCAGGCCATCCATCCCCCCCTATCCTGGGCCATCCATCCCCCCCTATCCCGGGCCATCCATCCCCCCCTATCCTGGGCCATCCATCCCCACCTATCCCGGGCCATCCATCCCCCCTGTCCCGGGCTTTCCCCCTTGTTCCGGGCCATCAATCCCCCCCTTATCCCGGGCCATCCATCCCCACCTATCCCGGGCCATCCATCCCTCCTGTCCCGGGCCATCCATCCCCACCTATCCCAGGGCTTTCCCCCCTGTCCCGGGCCATCCATCCCCCCTATCCCGGGCCATCCATCCCCCCTATCCCAGGGCTTTCCCCCCTGTCCCGGGCCATCCATCCCACCGGAGATCGGGCGCTGTCCCCCCCCAGGGCAGGTGGAGAGTGACCCCCCCACGCCCCCCGGTGCTTCCCACCCCGTGCCCTTGTCCCGCTCCCGCTGTCCCGGGAGAAGCTCCAGCCGAGCCGGGAGCCCGGGGAGGAGCCGGAGTCCCTCGGGAGGGGCAGGAGCTGCCCCGGCTGCCCCATCTCCATCCCGAGCTCCGGGAGCCGGCGGGAAGCAGGAATCTTGTTTTGATTTGGGTTTTTGGGTTTGGTTTTTTTTGTAAAAAACACGCAAAAAAAAAAAAAGGAAAGGCAGCAGAAGCTCCCCGGGGAGGGGGCGCAGGGCCCGGCCCCCCCAGCACCCCCCCGGCTCTCTCTCTCGATATCTATTTTTGCATTTGTATATTTTTATATAGGAAACTTTAAGCATTTGTATTTTAATAACCCTGTGAAGCACTATGAGCTCCCCCCCGCATCCCCCTCAGCCCAAAATCCACAAAGGATTGGGACAAAAAACAGGAGTTTTCTTAATTTAATGGTCAATTTGGTGATTTTACCCCCACCCCGAGCCCAGCTCTGTCCCCAGAGGGGATCAAGTGCCAAACCCGGCCCGGCCCCGGCGCTGGGATGTCCCCGGCGTGTCCCCTCCCCGTGGATTGTCCCCAAGGAGTTTGGCTTTCCTATGGAAACGCAGCCGCGAGGGAGGGGGGGGACCCCAGGGACCCCTGCCCGCAGCCTGGGCTGCTCCCCCGCGGTGTTTTGGGGGGGATCAGAGCATTTTGGGGGGTGTCCGCACCACCAGCGCTGCTCCCAGTGCCGGGAGGGGATGGGGGGGCGCAGCTGGATCCCCCCGCCCCCATTTTGGCTCTGTTGGCGCCCCCACCCTGCCCCTGGCACCCCCAAACCCCCCCCAGCAGCCCCCAAATCCCCCCAGCCATTCCCGGGACACAAAACACGAACGTGCCTTGACGGGGGGGGACAGGCTGGGGATGAGCCCCCCCTGCTCCGCTCCCGCGCCCCACAGAGGGTTTGGGGGGGCTCTGGGGGCTGCCCCCACCCCCCAGCTTTAACCCACTGTCACCCCTTCATTCCGGGGGGGCCGGGGCCGCTTCTCTATGCAGCGGGGGGGGGTCCTGGGGGGTCCAGCCCCCCCAAACTGGCAATAATTCTCTCCCTGTTTGATCTCGTCCCGTCTCTGTTGTTTTAATTTGGGGAAGGGGAGGGGAGGGGGGGTTGGTTTTTACAAATCCGGTGGCTGATGTCATAAACCTCCCCTCCCCCAAAGGCAATTTTTTTTTTGGGGGGGGGGGGGAAGGAGGGGGTGGTGGATGATTTTTTTTTCGGGTCCCAAAGTGCTATTTTTTTGTACAAAAAAGACTTAGATGAAACTGTTAGTTTTGGGGGGCTCCTTTGTAAATGGGGAACGACGAGTTCTTTTTGTAATAAACACGAGTCGCTGGCGTTGTCTGCACGTCTGAGGGGGGGTCCCTTGGGGGGCACGGCCGGTTTTGGGGGGTGGCAGGGGTGCAGTCGGTCCCAGAGTGGCACCAGGGGGGACGGGGGACACTGGGCTCTGTTTGGGGGGACACTCAGCTCCTTTTGGGGGTCACTGAGCTCTGTTTGGGGGTCACAGGCTGGTTTTGGGGGGTGCATTGGTCCCAGAGTGGCACCAGAGGGGACAGGGGATACTGATCTCTGTTTGGGGGGACACTGAGCTCCTTTTGGGGGGTCACAGGCTGGTTTGGGGGGGTTGCAGGGGGCACCAGCGGGGACAGGGGACGCTGAGCTCTGTTTGGGGGTCACTGAGCTCCTTTTGGGGGTCACTGAGCTCCGTTTGGGGGGTGCAGTCGGTCCCAGAATGGCACCAGCGGGGACAGGGGACACCGAGCTCCGTTTGGGTGACGCAGGGCAGGGGCCCAGGCCTGGCTGCCCCCCCAGACACCCCGGCTCTCTCCTCCCTGATGCGGGGGCAGCACCTTCCTCCTCCTCCTCCTCCTCCTTCTCCTTTTCTTCCTCCTCCTCCTCCTGCTGCTCCTGCTCCTCTCCTCTCCTGGCTCCTCTTCCCACCGGCCCTGCTCCCATGGGGCGCCCAGGTGGGTGCTGGGGGGCTCCGCCGGGGCTGGGGGGGCCTTTCTGGAGGGTTCCAAGCCCCCCCTGGTGCGAGCGTGTCCCCTGGCAGGTCCCCACAACCTGACCTGCGTGTCCTACAAGCACCCGAGCGTGCGGGGCGCGCTGGGGGGCGCGGGGGGGGCGGCGGCCGGCGCCGTTCGCTGCCCCCCCGGGCAGTGCTGCGTGGGCATCTGGAACCGGAGCCACGCTCTGGTGCAGGGTGAGACCCCCGCGACCCCCGGCTCGGGGCACGGGCAAAGGGGAAGGGGGGGCTGCGGTTTGAGCCGGCCCCGGGCGGGGCTGGAGGGGCTGAAGGGGATGGGGGAGGATGGAGGGGTTTGTTCCTGCCCCGGGGGGATTTTGGGGAGGATGGAGGGGTTTGTTTCTGCTCCGGGGGGATTTTGGGGAGGATGGAGGGGTTTGTTCCAGCCCCGGAGGGATTTTGGGGAGGATGGAGAGGTTTGTTCCAGCCCCGGAGGGATTTTGGGGAGGATGGAGAGGCTGGTCCTGCGCCGGGGGAATTTAGGGAGGATGGAGAGGTTTGTTCTTGCCCCGGGGGGATTTAGGGAGGATGGAGGGGTTTGTTCCTGCCCCGGGGGGAATTTAGGGAGGATGGAGAGACGGGATCTGCCCCGGGGGGAATTTGGGGGAGGATAGAGAGGTTTGTTCCTGCCCCGGGGGGATTTGGAGGGAGAGAAGGAGCTGGGGCAGGGTTGAGGGCTTTGGTCCTGCCCTGGGGGAATTTGGGGAGGCAAAAGGGGTCCGATCCCGGGCCGGGGGGGCCGGAGCAGGGTCTGATCCCAGCCGGGGGGGCAGGAGCGGGGGCAGATCCGGGCCGGGGGGCAGGAGCGGGGGGATTGGGGAGGTTCTGGTCCCTCCCCAGCGGCCGCCTCGGCCTTGGCCTTGAGCAGCGGCTGCAGCGGCGCTGGGGAGGAGCCGCTGCGGGGGGGACCCGCACGGGGGTCCCACCTGTCCCCTGCCCCCCCCGGGGTGACCGTGCCGCTGTCCCCAGGCTGCTGGGGGGGCCGGGGGGACGCCTGTCCCTCGGCCACCTGCGCCCCCAGCCCCGCGGGCCACCCCGGCAGCTCCGTGCTGCTGTGCCTGTGCCACGGCCACCTCTGCAACGGCAACGCCACCGGGACGGCGGCGGCGACCGGGGGGCCGGGGGGGCCCCGCCAGGGCCCAGGTGCGGGGCCGGGGGGTTCTGGGGGGCACTCGGGGGTGGCGACACGCAGGGGACACACGGGGGATCCTGGCACCTTCGGGGGACACACGGGGGATCCGGGCACCTTCAGGGGTCCCCACTGGGGGGGGGCGCCGGGTGGACCTGGGACTCTCGGGGGGACCCGTGGGGGACGGGGGGGGGGGGTCCATGAGGGGGACCGGGGACTCGCGGGGGACTGGGGAAGCCGTAGGATCCCCCAAAGTGTCCCCTACCACCACACCGGACAGCCGGGGGTCAGGGGGGCTCCGTGTCACCTCAGTCTCTGTCTGTCCCCAGTGCCCGGCTGGGGGGGCTCCGCGGGGACATTGTGGCTGCTGGGTGCCAGCCCCCTCCTCCTCGTCCTCCTCACCTGTCTGGGCGTCCTCGGTAGGGACAGGGACACGGTGGGGACGGGGGGACCCCCGGGCACAGCCACCCCCTACCCCACGTCCCCTGGGTGTCCCCAAACGCCACATCTCTGGCGTTCCCACTGTGGGGGTCTCCCAGGGTGGAGGTGGGGGGGTCCCCAAGTGTTGTGTCACCCTGTCCCTGGGGCGGGGGTGTCCTTGTGACCCCCCGAGGTGGGGTGTCCCGGGTGGGGTGTCCCCGTGTCCCGGGGATCCTGGGATGCCACATTCCCCATGTCCCCTGCCTCGTGAGGGGGGGCTGTTGGTCCCTGGTGTCCCCAGGTCCCATGGCCCTGATTTGGGGGGTTCCTGTGGGGGGGTCCCCGGATGGGGGTGTCCCTGGTGTCCCCCATCCAGGACTGCGCCGGACCAGGGCCCGCACGGGGCAGCCACCACGGGGAGGGCGGAGAAGCGCGGTCCCCCCGGAGCCCCCCAGCCCGGAGCTGCCTGCGCTGCGCTTCCTGCAGGTGCGGGGCACCTGAGGGGCGGGGGACGCCCACGGGGGGAGGGACACCCGCGGGGGGAGGGACACCCACGGGGCGGGGGGACACCCACGGGGTGGGGGACACCCACGGGGCGAGGGACACCCACGGGGCGAGGGGCACCCACGGGGTGGGGGACACCCACGGGGCGAGGGGCACCCACAGGGGCACCCACGGGGGCACCCAGGTGGGAGGGCAGGGACGGAGGTGACGCTGGGAGGGGGCTCCCATATGGGGAAGGGATGTGGGGACACCCACGGCAGAGGGGACATCAATCCGGGGGGGGGGCACAACAGCGCTGAGGGTGCCCGGGGACCCCCAAAGGCGACCCTGTGCGGGGCTGCCGGGCTGTTGGGGACACCCGGTGCCAGCCGTGTCCCCGCGCGGGGCAGGTGCTGCAGTCGGGGCGCTTCTCGGCCGTGTGGCGGGGCACGCTGCGCCAGCGGCCCGTGGCCATCAAGGCGTTCGCGGCCGGGGCCGGCCGGAGGTTCGCGGCCGAGCGCGCCGTGCACGCCCTGCCGCTGATGGAGCACGAGAACGTGGCCAGGCTGCTGCACACCCGGGCGGCCGCGCCCCGAGCCCGCGGGGGGCTCCTGGTGCTGCAGCTCTACCCGGCCGTGCGTCCCCGCGGGGGCTGGGGGGCTCGGGGGGTACCGGGGGGAGAGGGGTACGGGGGTACGGGGGGTACCGGGGGGTACTGGGGGGAGAGGGGTAACGGGAGTTTGAGGGGCTTGGGGGTTTGGGGGGTACCAGGAGTGGGGGTAACAGGAGTCTGGGGGTTTGGGCGGTACCAGGGGTGGTGTAACAGGAGTGTGGGGGGTACCAGGGGGGTGTAACAGGAATTTGGGGGGCACGGGGGGGTACTGGGGAGGGTGTAACAGGAGTCTGGGGGGTACAGGAGTAACGGGGGCTCAGGGGGCTCGGTTGTAACGGGGGTTTGGGGAGCTTGGGGGCCGTGCAAGGGATTGAGGGGGCTCGGGGGGGGGGGTGTGGGACACTCGGGGAGCACAGGGGTGGGGATGGGGGTCTGGTGGGGGGAGATGTGCGGGAGATACTGGGGGGTGCCCCACGTCCCCAGCCGTGTCCCCCGCGTGTCCCCAGGGCTCCCTGCGCCACTTCCTGGGGCAGCACGTGGGGACCTGGGCGGGCAGCGTGCGCCTGGCGCTGTCCCTGGCCCGCGGCCTCGCCTTCCTGCACCAGGAGCTGTGGCGTGACGGTGAGGTGGCACCCCCGGTGTGCCCTGTCCCCCTGCTCCGCCCTGTCCCCCCCGTGACCCCCGGTGTCCCCAGGGCTGTACAAGCCCAGCGTGGTGCACCGGGACCTGAGCAGCCAGAACGTGCTGGTGCGGGAGGACGGCACCTGCGCCATCGGCGACTTCGGGCTGGCGCTGGCGCTGCCACCGCGCGCCCAGGACAGCGCCGGCAGCCGGCACGCCGTGGCCATCCGCAAGGTGACAGGGGTGACAGGGGTGACAGGGGCGGGGTGGCACGGCATGGGATCCGTGGGATGGGATGGCATGGGATGGCATGGCATGGCATGGCATGGCATGGCATGGCATGGCATGGGAGGGGGAGGTGGCAGCCCTGGGTTGGGGATGGCACCCCAGATGTCACTGGCAGTGTGACTGCCAGCTGAGCCTGTCCCTGGCTCAAGGCCCTGGTGGCCCCGGTGGTCCCGGTGGTCCCAGTGACCCTGGTGGTCCCAGTGGCCCCGGTTGCCCCAGTAGTCCTGGTGGCTCCAGTAGTCCCACTGGGCCCGGTGGTCCCAGAGGCCCCGGTGGTCCCGGTGGCCCCGTGCCCCGCGCTCAGGGCCCGGTGTGGCGCAGGCGGGCACCCAGCGGTACCTGGCACCCGAGATCCTGGACGAGAGCCTGGACCTGCGGGCCTGGGGCCGGGCGCTGCGCCAGGCCGATGTCTACGCGCTGGCGCTGCTGCTCTGGGAGATCCTGTCCCGCTGCCAGGCCCTGAGCCCCGGTGAGCCCCCGCGGGTCCCCCCGCGCTGCCCGCGGCCCCCCGGCCCCGCTGACCCCCGGCCGCCCCGCAGGAGCCCCGGTGCCGCCGTTCCGGCTGGCGTACGAGGCCGAGCTGGGCTCCAGCCCCAGCGGGGCTCAGCTGCGGCGCTTGGCCGCGGACGAGAGGCGGCGGCCGCTCATCCCGCCCGCCTGGCACCGCACGCCGCAGGTCAGAGCCCGGGGAGCCCCTCGGGCAGGGGGGACCCGCGGGGGTCCCGGGGTGGGACAGGGGGTCCGAGGGGGGGATCCCTGCCTGGGTGCCCGGGGATGCTGAGGGTACCCGGGGTGCCCCTGCCCGTGCTTGGGGGTGTCACCCCAGAGGGTCTCAGGGGGGTGCGGGTGACTCAGGAAACCCGAGGGGGGGTCCCAGGGGTGTTTGGGGGGGGGGTCGCTGCCCAGGGGTCCCCTCCCCGCTGCCCAGCACCGGGGGCTGTCCCCGTTGGCGGTGACATCTCCCGCTGAGCGCGGGGTGGGGTGGGGGTCCCACAGCCCGGGGGGGCTCTGCCGGAGCTGCTGGAGGATTGCTGGGACCCGGACCCCGAGGCGCGGCTCTCGGCCGAGCGGGCGCTGCAGCGGCTCCAGCGCTTGGCCGCGGGGCCCGCACCGGCCCCGGGGGACCCCGGCCCGGGACCCGCCCCCCGGCAGGTGCGTGCGGGGAAACTGAGGCACGGGGCGGGCGGGGGTGACACCGGGAACCCCAGGGGGATCTGCGGGGAAACTGAGGCACGGGGCGGGCGGGGGGACATCTGGAATCCACCGGGGGTTTACGGGGAAACTGAGGCACGGGGCGGGCGGGGGGACACCGGGAACCCCAGGGGGATCTGCGGGGAAACTGAGGCACGGGGCGGGCGGGGGGACACTGGGAATCCACCGGGGGTTTACGGGGAAACTGAGGCACGGGGCGGGCGGGGAGGGACGGGGAACCGGGCGGGAGGGGGCAGGGTCCGGCCCCGCCCCCGGGGAGGAGCCAGCCGTGAGCCCCGCCCCCGCCTAAGCCCCGCCCCCGCTTCCTGCCGGGAGGGGCCGCGGCCGGAGCGAAGGTGGGAGCGGAGCCCCAGGACCCCCCGTGCGCCCCAAATCCCCCTGCACCCCAAACCCTCCGACTCCCCCAGAGCCCCCCCGCCGCCCGGCTCCATCCAGCCCGGGGGGGGCCCCCCAAACCCCGTGACTCAGTTTCCCCTGGGTGCCGGCGGGGTCCCCACAGCGGTGGGGGGGTTTCGGGGGGTCCCCGCTCACCCCCCGTGCCCCCCCCCAGGTGCTGGAGTCTCCCACCATGTGGAACCCCGGTGCAGGTACAGGGGGACACCCCAAAACACCCCAAACTGGGGGGGGCTGCCTTGACCCCTCCGGGGCCAAACCCCCCTCCCTCAATTTCCTCTTTTCTTCCCCCCCCAGGACAGCCGCCCCCCCCCAACCCCGTGTACCCCCCGAACCCCACGTACCCCCCCCAGGTGCCACCCCCCAACCCCGTGTACCCCCCGCCCGCGGTGCCCCCCAACCCGCTGGGGGGGCCAGGGCAGCCCCCGTACCCCGCTGGGCCCCCCCCGTACCCCCCGGGGCCGACTCTGCCCCCCTCGGGCCCCCCCTTGGGACCGCCCCTGCCGCAGCCCCCCCACCCTGGGGTGCCCCCCCACCCTGGGGTGCCCCCCCACCCTGGGGCGCTCCCCCACCCGGGGGTGCTCCCCTCGTTCCCCCCCGGGCTGGACAAGAAGGCGGCGAAGAAGATGAAGAAGAAGATGAAGAAGGCTCACAAGAGGCACAAGGTGGGGGGGACCCGGGGGGGGACACAGGGGGTCACCCCCAGCCCCCCCCCCACCCTCGGGGGCTCATGGCTCTGCTGTTCCCCCCCAGCGCTCTTCGTCCTCGTCCTCCTCCTCCTCCTCCAGCAGCTCCGACTGAGCCTCCTGGGACCCCCCAGGACCCCCCCAGAATCACCTGGGACCCGCCAGGACCACCTGGAACCGCTGGGACCACCAGGAGCCACCTGGGACCTCTTGGGACCACCCGGGACCCCCATCGTGTCCCCGTGTCCCCATCCCCTGCTGCCAAAGGGGGGTCCCGGGGTGTCCCCCCTGTCCCCCAATAAAGCTCTGGGACACCCCAATGTGCCTCAGCGTCTCCTTCGCGCCGATGGGGGCCGGGACTGGGGGGGACACAAACCCCGGTGCTGCTCGGGAGGGGGGGCTGCCCTGTGCCCCCCGTGCCCCCAGTGCCCCCCAGCCCTTCCTGGTGCCCCCCACTTGCCCCTGGGCTCCCCATACACAAATCTACCACACCTTTAATCGCTCTCCTTTATTCCAACTTCCCCCAGAGCTCCACCAATGCCCCCCAGTGCCCCCCCAGTGCCCCCCCCACTGCCCCCCATTGCCCCCCAGCCCTTCCTGGTGCCCCCCACTTGCCCCAAGGCTCCCCATACACAATTCTACCGCACCTTTAATCACTCTCCTTTATTCCCATTTCCCCCAGAGCCCCACCAATGCCCCCAGTGCCCCCCAGTGCCCCCCAGTGCCCCCATTGCCCCCCCAGCGCCCCCAGTCCCCTCCCGGACCTCCCCTCCGCCAGGGGGCGCTGTGCGGGGCGGCGGCCGCTCCGTCCCGCCCCGCGCGCGCAGTGCGTTTCCGGGTCGGGGCGGGTGTAAATCGGGCCGCGCCCGCCGCCCCCTCCCAGACCCGCGGCCGCCGCAGCCGGAGCAGCCGCGCCCGCGCCGCCGCCGCCGCCATCCCGCGCGCCCGCCCGCCGCGCTCCCTCCCCGCCTCCCCCCCCCTCCCTCCCGCCCTCCCTCCTCCCGCTCCGCCCGGAGCGCCCTTCGCCCAACGCCGTTACCGGCGCCGACACAGGTAGGCCCGACCCCCGCCCCCCCCCCCCCCATCGCCCCCCCACCGCCGCCCCCCGGCCCTCCCCGCGGGCCCCCCGCGCCCCCCCGGCCGCCATCCGGGTCCGATCCCCCCCGGGCCGGGCCTTCGCGCGGCCCCCCCCGCCGCCCCCCCGCCGGCCGCGCCCTCACGGCGCCCGCGGCCTGCGCGGCCTGTGCGGCCTGTGCGGCCCGCGCGCCCCGCGCCGCCGGCCGGGGGCACAAACGGCCCCGGGGGGCTCGGGGGCCGCCGCTGCCGCCTCCCGCCGCCCCCCCCCCGCTCCCCCCCCCGCCGGAACGGAACCGGGGGGGTTCGGGGCGCCGCGTGCGTCACATGGCGCCGCCGCCCCCCGCCCGGGCCGGCTGCGGGGGGGCCCCGAGGGGCGTGGGGAGAATTTTTTTCTTTCTTTCTTTCTACTCCGTTTTCTTGGAGTTTAATTTTTTAAATTTTTTTTATTTTTTCCTTTTAGTTTTTTTTTTTTTAATTTTAGGAGTTCTTCTTTTCCCGCCCGGGCCCGGTTTTTCCGCCATCCCGCGCTGTTGTTTTCCCCCCGCCGGAGCGGGAAGGGGGCGCACGGACGGGCCCGCGCGGGGCCGCCGCCCCCCCCGGGGCATCCGGGACCGTCCCCCCGGGCCTGCCCGGAGCGGAACGGGGATCCCCGGTCCAGAGTGGGTTCGGAGTCCCTGCCGGTGCCCCCCGGCCCGGTCCGGGACGCAGAGGCCCATTTCCCCCCCCGCCCGAGCCCAGCTCCCCGCGGCCCCCCCGCTCTCCCGGCACTCGGCCGGTTCCCCCCGCCGGGCTCCGGGTCCCGTTCGGAGCCGCCGGCCCGGGACCCCCTCACCCGCCTTGTGATTGGGCCCCATCCGGGGGCTCCATCGCGGCCCCGGGGTCGCTCCGGGACAGCCGCTCTTCTCCCGCTCCCCCCGGCCCGGCTCGGAGCCGGGACCCCGGCCCGGTTCCCCCCTCCCCCCGGCATGGCTGAGCTGGCTCCGGTGCCGCGTCCCCGCCTCAGGGACGGGCTGGCTTCGGAGCCGCGTCCCAGCCGCAGCAGCCGCGTCCCGGGCTTTGGGACGGAGGTCCCGGGGGCGGGGGAATCCGGCGCGGGGCCGAGCTCGGGGAAGTTTCCCTGCGGAAAGGCCTCACCGGGAGCCCGGCCCGGGCCCGCGTCACCCCCGGCGGGGCCGCTCGGCCCCTTTTGTCCCCGCGACGGGCCCGGGCCGCCGGGGCGGGCGGGCTCGGGGCCCGTTCTGCCCTCGCCCCGCTGCCGGGGCTGCGGTCCCGGGCTCCGCTCCCCGGAGCGGGTTGGATGCGGGGGGGATGCCGGGCCGAGCTCATGGAGGCCGCGGCAAAGCCCTCCGGTGCCAGCGGGGCAGCGCGGCCCCGGGCCTGCCTCGGCCGCGGTTGAACTTTGCTGGGGCAGAAGCGGTGGCCGAAATGGGAGTTTATTTACCGGATTCCTGTGAAAAGCTCGGCTGGGGCCGGCCGGGCTGTTTTGCAACCGCTGCCGACTCAGGTGGTTTGAAACCTGATCGTGCACTCATGTGGCCTTATCTGGGTCTGAGGGAATCGCCTCGGAACCTGCTCCGAGGGGCCCCGCGCGGGCTCGGAGCGCGGATGGCGTTCATTTTCTCCATAATCCCGGCTGCCCGGAGGGCCAAACCCCCGCGACTGGAGTGCCCGCTGCCATCGGGCAGCTGCAGGAAGACTTGGGCTGGGAAGTGCGGGGCTCACAGGGAGCGGCAGCTTCCCCAGAACTGTAGGGACCACGATTAGTCCTCAGTGCTCCCTCGGCATCCCTGGTTGTGTCCAGGAACCATTTGTGTCCCCGGTGCTACCAGGGGTCACCCTGGAGTATTCAGTTGCCCCTCAGGGAAGCCCCTGCAAGGAGCAGGGCTGGGAGGAGGCAGGGGCTGAGCAGGACCATCAGGATCCTATGAGTTGCTGGATCCAGGTGGGATCCGGCCAGTTCAGCTCTGGAAATTCATAGGAGGAGGAGCCAAACCACCACGGATCATCCCAACACTTCAGGGGTTCAATTTGAGGGGTGAAGCAGCATGGGAAGGCTGGAATCCTGCCTGGACAGGCTGGGGGGGGATTGGCAGAGCCCCTCAGGTCAGAGCCCCCCACTCACCCAGCCCCTCTCCCCCCAGCCGAGGCCCGAGCGCTGCCGCAGCCTGAGCCGACCCCGCGCTGCCCACCATGGACACCGGAGTCATCGAAGGGGGTCTCAATGTCACGCTCACCATCCGGCTACTCATGCACGGAAAGGTTCGTGTCCCCAGCCCTCTGCCTGGGGCCCTGGCCTGGCACGGGGTGGGCTGGAGCTTCCCTGGGATCTCCTGGAGCGGCTGTGGGGCCAGGAATGTGCTGTGGGCGCCCGGGTGGATCCTAGGGCGCAGCCAGTGAAGGAAATAATTACTGGGGAGGGCAGAACGACCCGATGGGAGCTAAGGTGGGAACAAGATCAGCACAGCTGGGATAAACCCCAGTTATCTGAGGGGCAGAACTCAAGTGCTCAGGAGCTTGTTTTGACTGTGAAAAGAGCCGAGTTTATGCTTGGGGCTCCAGGAGTTTTTAAAACGCTGACTAACGGTGCTTTTGTTTCCATCCCAGGAGGTGGGAAGCATCATTGGGAAGGTAAGTGAGCAACAAACTCTCCTAGCCCTCCCTTTCCCCTTCTCCCCGTCCCCCTCCGTCCCTCCCTGCCTCCCCGCCGCGGCGCTGACGCCTCTCTCCCTTCTCTGTTCCCTCACAGAAAGGGGAGTCCGTGAAGAAGATGCGTGAGGAGGTGAGTGCGGGGAGCGGGGCAGGATGGCGGGCCTGGCGCGGGCTCCGCGGGCGGCGCGGCGGCGGCGCGGGGAATGCCGGGAGCTGTGGGCAGGCGCGGCAGGAAGCCGAGGAGGAGAAGATGGCTGCCCGAGCCGAGGGAGGGGAGGAGGAGGAGGAGGAGGGAGGGCTCTGTCCCCGGCGGGGGATCCGGAGGAATCCCGGAGCACTGAGGTGGCGTTTGCCTCCCCGCAGAGCGGAGCTCGCATCAACATCTCGGAAGGGAACTGCCCCGAGCGGATCATCACCCTCGCGGGACCCACCAACGCCATCTTCAAAGCTTTTGCGATGATCATTGACAAACTGGAAGAGGTGTGTCCGTGGCCCCCTGCAGTCACTGCCCCGTTTATCCCTTCTCTCTGCAAGAGCTGACCCCGGCCCTGGGCCCCCTGGCCGCTGTTCCACATGGGCAGCCGGCGTCTCCCTGCCTGGCCCCGATCTTTGTCCGGTGCTGCACTGGGGCAAAGTCCAGGCAGTGCTGGAGCCAGAGCCCCACAGGGACATTCTGCCCACAGCGTGGGTCAGAGCAGGGCTTGGAATCCCCCTGGCTCTGCCACTTCCCCCCCAGCACACCCCAGGGCTCAGCTCTCTGCCCAGCCCTGCCAAGGAGGAGCTGGGGCTGCAGCTGTGTGGGGCTGGAGGAGCTGCATCATGTCCCTGCTCCTGTTAAATCAGTGACTTCCAGGGGGGATTTTGCTGCTGGTTCCAGGGGGGATTTTGTTGCTGGATAACCTGGATCTTGCAGGTGTTAGAGCCTGCTCAGGGCTGTGATATTGAGATTTCTACGTTGGAGGGAGCAGGAGTTGGGAGTGCTCCTCATCTGGTGTGGGGCAGAGCTCTGTGGCCCTCACCTTGCCTGTGGGGGCACAATATCTACTGCTCTTTGGATTTGGGGCACTACCCACGGACAAACAACCCTGCGCTGGCAGCTCTGTCCCCAAACCCCCCTGCTCTCACTGCGGCGTTAAAGGCTGCAGGGCTTGGAGCTGTTTGTGCCGAATGCAGGGAGCCGGAGTCCTCCACGGGCTGCACGGCTCTGCAGCGCTCTGGGCACCGGCCTTGGAGCTGAAGCTTTGCTTTTAGTAGGTCAGTTGAGCCCTGGCCTTGTGCCTCCCCTCCCCCTGCCAGCACATGACCGCTGTAATCGGCGCCGGGATTGTTTTTCCCGGAGCTGCTGCCTTGATCCCTGGTGCAGCGGGAGGCTCCGTGCTGACCCTGGAGCCGTGGAGTCCCCGAGCCCCCCTGCCCTGTCCCTTGTCCCCCTCCAGCACCGGTTCCTGCTTGGCTGAGGTGGGACCCAGCCTGGGCCAGCGCCTAAACCCATTTCCATTGAGGCAGCAGAGCTTGGCTGCTGCTTCCCCAAAATACATCTGTGTTTTTTCTGGGCTGCTGAGGAAGTCCTGGGAAAGCCCCGAGGTCACCTTGGCCTCGGCCACCGCTGCCAGCGTCACCTCCCTGTCCCGGGCACGTCCCCAGCGCGTGCCGTCCCAGCAGGGCTGAGCCTTCAACACCTCCTCTTCCTCGCAGGACATCAGCAGCTCCATGACCAACAGCACAGCTGCCAGCCGGCCCCCGGTCACCCTCCGGCTTGTGGTCCCCGCCAGCCAGTGCGGGTCCCTCATTGGCAAAGGAGGCTGCAAGATCAAGGAGATCCGAGAGGTGCGTGCTGCCCAGCCCGGGGGGACCCACGGAGGGGCGTTCAGGTGTCCCCAGGGCAAATCCCCTGCCCAAGGGACGTGGCATCACTGGGAGTTTTTGGTGCTCCCTGTATTCTAGTGCTTGGCAAACTGAGACTCACCTTCTCTGCCTGGTGCTGTCTCTCACAGCTGGATGCCTGGATTCCTGCTCCCCCCTTCCCATCAGGGGCTCCTGATTGCCCTCTCCCCAGCCTTTTCCCAGATTTTGGAGAGGGAGATGGGCTCCAGGCCAGTGCTGCCCTTGGCCATGCCATTTAGCGCTGGGTGCTGGTGGATTAACTCTGCTGGCGTGGAGACTGGCTTGGCTTGGGTTACAGGGACAGACTGAGGCCAGGTCCCCCTCTGCTGCCTCAGGCTCCTGGTGACCGAATTGTGTCCAGCTGGGATTAAAGGACTTTATTTTGGGGGACAGGAGGAGCTGGGGGGGCAGTTTTGGCTATGTATAACCATGCACGGGGTTCGTCACTGAGGTCTCAGCCCTGCCTGGGGTCTGACGGGCTATTTTTAACCCTCGGCTTGGCAGAGCACGGGGGCACAGGTCCAGGTGGCAGGGGACATGCTGCCCAACTCCACTGAGCGAGCCATCACCATCGCTGGGATCCCACAGTCCATCATCGAGTGCGTCAAACAGATCTGCGTCGTCATGCTTGAGGTAGGGCCCCTCCCTGGGCCTGTCCCGGGGAGTTGGGTGCTGCAGGGGATCCTGCTGCCCTTGGAGGGGTGGAAATGCTGAGGAGAGAGAGGAAAGGAGCTGCTGGGGGATAAAGGGATAGCTGGGGATTACGGCCTCATCCAGGTGAGGCTCGGAGCTGCTTAAAAGCAGGGTCGAGCAGGGCCTCGAGAGCAGCTCATGGTGTCACCCACGGCCCTGCTTGTGCTCCTGGGTGTCCTCCCTCGGCTCTGTGCCCAGGGTGAGGAAGAAATCACGCTGCCCTGGGTCACCAACAGCCCAGCTGCGAGTGCAGAGCAGAGCCCCGGGGCTGCAGGGAGGAGGGGGCTGTCGGTGCCAGCGGCGCTCGGTGTCTGACCTGTCCCCTCTGCCTGTCACACAGTCTCCCCCGAAGGGTGTCACCATCCCATACCGACCCAAGCCATCCAGCTCTCCCGTCATCTTTGCAGGCGGCCAGGTAAGGCCTCTCCTCTGCTCCTGGGGTGTGGGGTGGGCAGGGCCGGGGGTCGTTCCGAGCTGCCAGCGCGCCCCGGCCGCTCCGCGTGCCCGTCACCCGCGCTGTGCCCTTGGCCCCCTCCCCCTGCTGAGGGAGGGCAGCAGGGAAAAGAAAAGGGCCGATTTGGGAGGAGAGGGTGCTGGAAAACACTCCTGGAATTTACCGGCCAAAAAACCGTTTGCCAGTGTGGTGGCGGCAGTGGGGGTTTGAGTGGGGCCGAGCTGCCTAACCCAGGCTCTGCCCCTCTGCCTCGGGCTGCCTCCAAGAACTCGCTGTGACCTCCTGTGGGTGACTGGCCCGGAGGTTGGGGGTTTCTGCTCTCTGCCACTGGTTCTCGGGGTGCAAAGGCTCAGCCTGTGCCGTGGGTAGGGTTGGGGTGCGCAAAGGCTTCGTCTCTCAGGAGGGGAGGGTGTCAGATAGGAGTAGTGCCAGGTGACTGGGCTTTAGTCCCTCCTGTGCTGAGCTGGGGAGTGGCCCGAGCCCTGCCCCGAGCCACCTTACAGGGCACAGGTGTCCCTTGGGATCCTGTCCCGCTGTAACGGGCCCAGGTGCGGGTCAGCTGCTCCCACCCTGCGCCCCCGGGGCTGCCCCAGCGCTCGGAGAAACCACGGCGACAACGCATCCACTGCCTTCCTGCTGCCAGGGACACCCCTCGGGGTGGGCAGGGCCTGGCTTTGTCACTGGGGGCCTCAGTAGGCAGGGAAGGGGGTCAGGGAAGGGGTGTAGCTGCCGCCGGCCTCCCCGAGAGCCAGGCCTGACTCTGCTCTCCCTCCTCCCAGCCCCGCCACGCTTGTTCTGGGGACGGACCTGCCGCCGTCCCCTTCCTCCCCACCCCTGCCCCTCTCCCTGCCTCTTCCTCCCCACCTGAACCCGGTCAGCCCCCCCCTCCCGCCTCCCCGACAGCTTCTCCCGCCGCTCTGCACCCGGGGGAAGCCCCCGCGCCCCGGCCAGCGGCGGGGCCGCAGTGCGGACCCCCGGGGCGGGAGCCGGCCGCCTTCCCCGTTAGAGCAGTGAGGAGCAGGCTTCCCACAGCCACGCATCTCTTCCCTCCCCTTGCCCCTCTTCTCCCCCTTCCTTCTTTCCGCCCCCGTCCCCGGCCCAGGCCCGCAGCAGCCCCCGGGCCCCGCTCCCGGTGGGCCTTGCGCTCTCTGTCTTCGCAGCTCAGAGTCGCGCGTAGAGCAGGGCGAGCCCTCGATCAGCACTGAGCTAATGTGGATGTTGAGTTTGGTGTTAGCGAAAGGTTTCGGATTGACAGCCCTGGAGACTGAAGTCCTCTAATTTATCCACAGGACAGGTACAGCAGCGGCAGTGCGAGCTACCCCCACACCGCCCCATCCATGTGCCTCAACTCTGACTTGGAGGGACCACCTCAGGAGGTGAGAGGGGAGTTCAGTCTCCACGGCCCGTTCAATCCTTGGCCTCTCTGAGACTGCCAACAAGGGTGGCATCCCTGTCCCCGTCCCCCAAAACCGACAACGGTGGCTTTTTGTGCTGTGGACTCCTGTCCACTGGGAACTGGACTCTGAGCCCACCAACCTCTCCTCACGCAGGCCACCCGGCAGCCACTGCATGGCAACGAACTTGGGCCAATTCCAGCCTGGGCTGCAGTTCTTCCGGTGACCTGGAAGTGAGGCTGTGTACCCCCCTCTCCCCCTCCTCTCCCACCCGCCCCCACCTGCCCGGCCCCCCCAGACCTCCCCAAACCTTAGCCAGCCAGGCCCCAGCCAGTGCCTCGCCCTTCCTGGGTAGCTTCAGGAGGAATCTGTGTGGCTGTCCCTTGTAACCTCGGGGACACGGAGTTGTGGCAGGTCAGGCCCTCGCCTCGTTCCCCTCCGAGCACTGGGCCGTGTGAGCAGTGGTAGCCAGCGCCAGCACTGACCTGTAGCTTGCCCGGCGACGTTGTCCTAGGCGTGTGGAGTGACGAGAGGACTCGGAACGGGGCAAACTTTTTTTTTGGGGGTGGGAGGGGAGGCGGGGGAGCTGCCGGGCCGGGGCAGAGAGGGGCCAGGAGCAGCAGCAGGGCCGGCGGGGGCGTTGGATCCTCCCTGCCTGCGCGGGGGCGCAGGGATAGCAGCATTGTCGGACTCACCACACCATAACATCTTCATCAAGATCCCAGCCGTTCTCTTGTTGGTTTTTTTTTTTTAATCCTTTTTTCTGGTTTTTTTTTTTTTTTCTTTTTCTTATTTTTTTGTCTGCCACCTTTTTTTTGGGGGGGGGACGGCACCGATTCTGCCCACCCCCTCCCCTACCCGCCACGTCAGGCCAATTCGAGTAACCGCCAGCCTAGAAACTGCTTGTGACAGCATTTATCCGTCCCCGCCTCTCCTGCCCCACTTCCCTCGCCCCGGAGAACTCTCCACCTTGGCTCTCTGACTTCCTGGCTAGTTGAAATCTGTCTGTCCCTGGGTGGCTGTCCGATGGTTGTTAATAGGACTGTTTTCCTCCTTTTGTAGGCCTATACCATTCAAGGACAGTATGCCATTCCACAGCCAGATGTAAGTTTTTATTTACAACTTCTTGTCTTGAAATCCACCCTTTTCCTCCCCCACCTTCCAAAAAATTTTCTCTGTGCTTTCTCCACTTGAGCTGGCTCAGCTTGGGGCTGAATACTCGATCTGATCTGAGCTCCCCAGAACCTCCCCCCCAAAAAAACACTCACACCCCCCGCCCTCAGCTGGCCCTCCTGCAGCCAGCTTCATCCGGCCTCAGATCTCTCCTTGGATCCTCCCCCACCTCCTCTCTGACACTTCCCTCCTCCTTATTATATTTTTTTTCCAAACCCACCTCTCCCTGGCTTGGCATTTCACACCAGCTCTGGCTTTTCCTTTGCCCCCCCGCCCCCCCCTCAATTTGGCACGAGAACCGCCCCCCCCCAGCCAGCACACGGTGGCTCTGTCACGGTGGCTCTCCCGGGGCAGGGGACAGCTGGCCCAGCGAGCGGGTGCAGGTGGCAGTCGGGGAGGGGGGTTGGACCCGGCCCAGCCCGGCGGGGCCGGTCGGGAGCGGAGGGACCATCCCGACACGCTGTCGGACACCTCCATCCTCTGGCACCCATCCTCATCCCGTAGGGGCTGCTCTCTGCTCCTGGCACCTGTAGGGCAGCGAGGGGGGTCTGGCACGGGTGGGGGACGGGGGCTCCAGGGGAGCCGGGCTGGCACGGCAGAGCCGAGCGCGCTCGGTGCCCGCTCCCTGCGCTCCCCCGCCGTGCCGCGGGCACCTGCTCCCTCCTCCCGCTCCTCTCTGCTTCTGTTCCTGTGCTGCTCCAGCCCTTGCTGCACCGAGGGGGGTGGGCACAGCCCCCAGCCCGCCGCGGCCGGGCCGGGGCAGCGCGGAGGGGCCGGGGCGGGCGCGGGGCCGTGTCCGTGCGGGTGCGCGCGGCGAGTCCTGGCCCCCGGCCTCGGGAAATGGCTAACGCCAGCCTCTCTCTCTCTCTCTTTCTCCCTCTCCCTCTCTTCCCTTCTCCCTCCTTTAGCTGACCAAGCTGCACCAGTTGGCAATGCAACAGTCACACTTTCCAATGTCTCATGGCAACACTGGATTCAGTGGTATGGAAACTCCTTCTCTCCGTGTGCGTTCGCGCGCGGCCGGAGCCCAGCCCGGGCCGCTCCCGGCTCCCGCCTGGGGGCCGAGCTCACACAAACCTAACCCCAAGCACTGCCCGGGCCCGGCCAGGTAACCACTGCTCTGGGGACGTGTCTGGGGGCCGCAGGGACAGGGCGTCCGTCCGTCCATTCATCCACGCTGCTGCGCTCCCTCTCTCCCTCCCTCCCTCCCTCGCAGCTCTGCCAGTGCACTGGGAGCCCCCCGCCCGCAGCACCCGCTCTCTCCCCTCCGGCTGCTCCAGGCCCACAGCAGGCGACTGCTGGTTGTACCAAATTCGCTGTAGATTTGCTAAGATGGCTGGAAAAAAACCAAGCCACCTAAAAAAATAAAAAAAAAGAAAGAAAAAAAAAATCAAAATGACCCATTTGGGGCTCTAAACTAAACTTGAGACAGCCAAACTCATTGTGACTTGTATCTTAACAGGCATTGACTCCAGCTCTGCAGAGGTGAAAGGCTATTGGGGTAATGATCCAAACACACCATCTGTAGTTACTCTGTTGTGTATTGATGCTGCCCGGGGTCTCATTCTCCCTGATAGATGCTGCCCGGATGGGGGGGAAAGGGGGTTGAGGGGAACCCCAGAAGGGCTGGAGGTGCAGTCTGGCTCAGCTGCCTGTGCCCTGGAGCACAGCTGGATAGTGGAGAGCAGCAGGACTGGGTGGAGGCTCGGCTGTCCCAGCGAGCTGTGGGCCCCGAGCTGTACCCCCACCCCCAGGCCAAAAAAACACACAGAGGGGAGCAACCCCTGGCCGAGGAGGTGCTGGAGCTGTCAGGAGCTGGAGCTGCCCCGGGAGTCAGGGGACAGCACTGGGTGTCACCTGCCGTGTCCCCCTGCCACAGCCCCAGTGAGGGCTCGAGGCCACCACCGCTGCTCCCTCTTGCAGGGAGCGAGCTGGGGAAGGGGGGAGAAGTGGAAAAGTGTGTTCAAAATGCCCCAGGCACCAAGCTCAGCCCTGTGTGGGGTGTGAGCAGCCTCCCAGCCCAGCGCCTGCCTTAGCACAGCCCTGCAGGGCGGCAGGGAGGAGGAGGAGGATGAGGATGAGGGGAGCTGTGGCCTTTGAAAGCCGGACCCGGAGTGGGAGTGGAGGCGAGTGCCTGGCTGGAGCCCCCCAGTGCCAGCCCCCTGCTCTGGGATTGTCCCACCTTGATGGAGGGGACACAGAGGGGAGAAGTTGGGGTGAAGGAGGACAGGGAGGCAGGGCTGGGGAGCAGCGAGGGCTGGAGTAACCTCCCAGCCTGCTGTGCCCTCCCCGCCTGCTCGGAGCCCTCCCAGGCAGCCTGAACCTGGCAGCACTTGGGGTGCTGCACCCCCCGGCTGCCCCCACCCTCACCTGGGCCCCCTCTCTCTGTCTCCGAGCAGGTTTGGATGCCTCTGCCCAAACCACCTCCCATGAACTCACCATTCCAAACGATGTGAGTATCCGGGGGGGTTGGGAGGGGGGTGGCTGCCCCTCGGCTCCCCAGGGTCTGCCCCTCTCACAGGGGTCACTGTCCTTGCCTTTGAGCCTGTGGTGGGCTCATGGCTGCATCCCAAACCACCACCCTGGCTGCCACCACGTCCCTTGTCCCCTTTCCGGTGATCTTCAAGGCAAACAAAAACCCTTTTTCAATCCCTTAACCCCCCGTTTTCCAACTAAAACCCCACTCCCAGGAGTCCCATAATCCTGGGGCTGTCAAGGTTGGAGGAGGCCTTTAAGGCCACCAAGTCCAACTGTCCCCCCACCACTGAGCCGTGTCCCCAAGGGCCACATCCTCACCATTCACTTTGGACACCTCCAAGGACGGTGTCCTCCCCTGCTGCCCAGGGCAGCCTGTGGGGCTGGGCCAGCCCTTTCCCTGCAGGAATTCCCCCGTGTGCCCCGCAGGAGGTGCCAGGGCAGGACGGGCCGAGCTAACCGAGCTAACCCCGATGTTCTCTGTCCCTTCCCAGCTGATTGGCTGCATCATCGGGCGTCAGGGCGCCAAGATCAACGAGATCCGCCAGATGTCCGGGGCTCAGATCAAGATTGCCAACCCCGTGGAAGGCTCTACTGACAGGCAGGTGACCATAACTGGATCTGCAGCGAGCATCAGCCTGGCCCAGTATCTAATTAATGTCAGGTGAGTCGCGCTGGCCTCGCCGTGCCCTCCCTCGCCCTGCCCTGCCCCGCATGAGGGGAAGGCCTTTCCTCTCTCCCTGTCCCCTCCCCGTGCCTGCTGTCCCTTTCCCCGCTGCCCCCCAGGAATGCTGCAGGGGGGAGCCCGGCTCTGCTGTGCCACCCCAGAGCTGCCAGTGCTGCTGGCAGCACCTGGCTCTGCTCTGGGCTGTCCTGTTGGTGTCCCCTGTCCCCTGTTCCCTGCCTGGAGCTGGGAGTGGCGTCTCCCGGCTGGGGGGTCCCCGGGCTGTGTCCCTGCTCCCTCAGCAGCAGCTGCTGGGGGTTTGCTCTGGACGTTGGCTCCTTCCTGGTGCACGGGGGATCCTCTGGGGGGTGTGGGGGTCCCGTGTGCAGCTGGGCCAGGCCTGGCAGCACCATCCCTTCCCTCCCTCCCTCCCTCCCTCCTTCCTCCTCCTCCCCCAGCTCGGCTCCTGCGCCGTTTTCGCTGTTTGTCCTGTGCTTTTTTTTCGCATTTTGTGCTGTTCCTTCCCTCCCACCCACACCCGTGTTTTGTTTTTTTTTTTTCTTTTTTATTTTTTCTTTTTTTTCTTTTTTTTTTTTGTTGTTGTTTTTCCTTTTCTCCTCTGTTACAGTTTAGAAAGCGCTAAACCCTCCTCCCAGGCAGCCTCCGTCACGATCCCTGACCACCTCAGCATCAACCTCTCTCAACCCTCCACCCCTTCTTCTTCTTCCTCCTCCACCACCACCCCCTCGCTCGCCACCGCGGGGGCCTCCGACGCACCCTCCAGCCTCCCCAACCCTCTTCCGACCGCCCCTTGTGTCTCCAGTCTGCTTGGCATGAAACCTGTCCCTCTCCTGGCGCTAAATGTCGTGTCTGCGGCCAAAGGCGCCGCGGCGCCCGCCGTGCCCTGTGTCACTAACAAACTCAAAGCGGAGAAGCAAAGGTTTTCCCCGTACTGAGGCTGCTCCAGGGGGTGGCAGCACCAGGACCCCGGAGAGGAGACTTGGAACAGCAGTTTTGATTTTTTTCCTCCTCTTTTTTTCTTTTTTTTTTTTTTTTAATCTTTTTGGGATTTTTTTTTTTTAATTTTCCTTTGTACCGAGCTCGCGCTGCCGTGGCAGCAGCAGAGCCTTTCTTGCCGGCCGAGAGACTGTGTCCCCTTGTCCTGTGAGCGGTCACAACTCCTTCTCTGCCTGCCTCTAGTTGTTGCTTGTTCCTTTTTATTTTTATTTTTTTTCCATTTCTCCTCCTTTTCCCATTTTTTTTTGAGTAGTTTGGGTGCAGCTGTGGGGTTTGGGGTGGGATAAGGGGGTTGGAGGGAGGGAAGGGACTCTGTGATTTTTTTGGGGGAGGGGGAACTGCATCCCCAATGCCCTGGGGGCCTCACCTGTCCTCTCTTAACTGTCTGTACCTGTAATAAAGTTGCCACGGTGAGAATCTGCTCTGGTAGATCTGTGCCGCAGCGGGGCCCGGCCCGGGGGTCCCCTCTGCCTGGGGAGGGGTCTCCACCCCCCCACCCCCTCCCACACCCCCAAACCGCAGCGAGGGCCGAGCCCGGAGCCACCACGGCGGGGCTGGGGGGGTGGGCTGCCCTTTGAGGGGGGGTCCCTGCTGGCCCAGGGACCCTGCGCAGTGTCTGTGTGTCCCCTGCACCCCTGCTGCCCCGGGGGGGTCCCTGCTGGAGGTGCCCCCCCCTCCCTGCACTCCCCCTCCTCTGCTGCCTCCTCCCCGCCCCACCCGGGGGTCCCGTGGATCTCCCCCTCCCCAAAGCCTCGCAGCAGAGCCCGCCACGCTCAGCCCAGACCCCCAGGACCTCCCCAGACCCCTCCAGCGCCGTTCCAGGGCGGGGGGGTCACCTCCCTTCCCTGGCTGCTTGTGCAACCCCCCCAAACCCCTCCTGGGGTGGTCCCCCGTGGGGCCCCTCCTGCCCCCCCGAGGGCGTCCCTCCCACCCCGTCTCGGTGCTGGGGGGTCCCTCTGACGCCCTTTTCTCGTTGCAGGCTCTCCTCGGAGACCGGGGGCATGGGCAGCAGTTAGGGGGGCCCCGGACCCCCCCGCCTCGCCATCCATCTGCGGCCCCTTAGCACCGACCCAGGTTTTAAACTAGTTTGTACATTTTCGGTTCCTCCAGCCTCGCGCCACTCACCAGGTTCAGTTTGTTTCAATTTTTTTTTTGTTTTTTCGTTTTTGTTCTGTTTTTCGGGGTTATATATTTTTTTTCCCCCCTTCTCTCAAATTAAAAGCATTTTAATTCCTTCGTTCAGCTCTTAAAATTGCTGAACCCCAAATCTTAGTTTTATAAAGCTTCTCTCTCTCCTCTCCCCACCCCCCCGGCACCTTCTCCCCTCCTTTCCCCGTTTTTTCGGCTCATGAAGTTTCTGTTTTTGTCATGAAATGTAAGAGTGGAAGAAAAACGAAAAAAAAGCAAAAAAAAGCAAAAAAAAACCATTTCAGTTTAGTTCTGTAACGTCAGGAAATTTTTCAAAAAAAAAACTGAATAAAAAGATGGACTGGAGCTTTTCCTTGTGAATAGAACCTGCAGGATATTTTGGTTAATGGATCTGCCTGTCTCAGTCTTTATTTGAAACCCCTCTGGCTCTTCCCAGTGCTCCCAGTATGGCCCAGTTTGGTTCTGGAGAAGGATAAACCACCCCTAGCTGGTGTTGGCGATCCTTCCAGAGGGTGCAGGACCAACCCAGTGCTCCCAGTATGGCCCAGTTGGGTCTTGGAGTCCCACTGGAATGGGATGAACCAGTCCAGGGGAGGGAACTTTGCCCCTCCAGATGAATTTTTGGGGGATCTTTTCCCATTTCCCTCCAAACTGGTCTCAAATGGGAACCAGCTGCTGGTTCTGCTTCTGCTCTGCCCCTGACTCCCCCTGGCACCCACGGGGGTGACAGACCCCCCTCCCCGTGCCCCCGGGGTGCCTCCAGCAGGACCTGCACGAGCAGAGGGGGGCCAGGACCCCCCAGCCCCATTTCCCCCCCGTTCCCCCAAGGCAGCACCGCAGTAGAGAGCGATAGATATTTATATAAATATTTGGGGCTGTACAAGTGAGGGAGTGCAGGGCGGGGGCTGTGGGGGCGCACAGGTCACAGGCCCGGGGGGGCTGTGGGCCGGGGGGGCCCCTCGCCGCTGCCTGAGTGATCCAGCTCTGCACTGTCACAGTCCGAGTCCTCGGAGACCTGGGGACACAAACGGGGCTGGCACGTCCCCGCCAGCCTCGTCCTGGGGGCAGGGACCCCTTCCCTTCGCCGCCCCCACCCCATGGGCACCATTCCTGGGGGACAGGGACCCCTTCCCTTCGCAGCCCCCACCCCAACGGGACCATTCCTGGGATAAAGGGACCCCCTTCCCTTTGCCAACCCCCTCTGGGGGCTCAGGGACCATTCCTGGGGGAGAGGGACCCCTTCCCTTTGCCAACACCCTCTGGGGGCTTTGGGACCCCCACCCCATGGGCACCATTCCTGGGGGAGAGGGACTCCCTTCCCTTTGCTCCCCCCATGGGCACTATTCCCTTTGCCACCCCCATCTGGGGGCTTTGGGACCCCCACCCCATGGGCACCAATCCGGGGGGACCCTGTGAACCTCCCTTCCCTTTGCCAACCCCCATCTGGGGGGGCTTTGGGACCCCCACCTCATGGGCACCATTCCTGGCAGAGAGGGACCCCCTTCCGTCTGCCACCCCCGCTCCATGGGCACCATTCCCTTTGCCAGCCCCATCTGGGGGTCTTGGGGGACCCCCACCCACGCTGACCGTCCCCGGGGGTGCCCCTGGGCGGGAGCCTCACCTTGGTGGGGCTGAGCCCCCCGTGCCGGCGGCCGGGCCCCTCGGGCGGGGCCGCGTCCAGCGGGATCTCGGAGCCCTGGGACAGCAGATCCTCGGAGCGGTCATCGGGGCGCTCGTCCGTGTTGGTGCTGCCCACGTCGGGGGTGGCACTGTGCGACGGCTCGCTCGTGTGGCCCTCGTCGCCGTCGCCGTCCGAGAAGTTCTCCGAGCTGAAGGTGGACAGCGACTGGCGCTTGCTCATCCCCGGGGGCCACCTGGGCGGGGACGAGGGGGGCGCGCCGTGAGGGGGGGGCTCCGAGCACCCCGGAGCCCTCCCGGTGTCCCGGGGCGGGGTCGCACCCACCTCTGCCGCAGCGGCAGCTCCACCTCGCTGTCCACCTCGCCCTCCTCCTCCTCCGACGAGACCCCCCGTTTCTGGGGGCGCAGGGAGGGGGTGTTGGGGTCCTCCTGAGGCCCCTCGGGAACGACCCTCGCCCCCCACCTCGCGAGGGACCCGGGAGGGGTGACGCCCCCTCCCCAAGGCTCTCCCCGGAAGGAATCCATCCCCCCTCCCACTTCTGGGACGGCCCTGGGGTCGCCCCCCCCCCAAAAAAGGGACGCGGGGGTCTGGGGTCTCACCTGCCCGCGGGTGACGGCCGCCCGGTACAGCAGAGCCGCGGGGGTGAGGTGCTGCCCGGCCCCCCCTTTCCCCCCCCGGCCGGCCCCGCTCTCCCGTTCGGGCTCCCCGGGAGTGGGGGGCTGCGGCGGGGGGGACCCTTGGGTGCCCGTGGCCCCCTCGGGTCCCGCATCAGGTACCGTGGCCGGGGGGGCACCCGCGGCCTCCAGGGTGCCCCCGAGGATGTCGGGGCTGGCGGCGGTGGCGGGGGGACCCCGGGGGGTTCCGGCCTCGGGTCCCGGCTCCCCGCAGCCCCCCCGGGGCCCCGCCTTGCGGTGGCGGCCCTTGGCCCGGCGGCTGCGCCCGGGGGACGGGGGGCCCTTGGGACACCCCGGCAGGGCCACCTGCGCCATGGCCGCGTCCAGCTTGGGCAGCAGCACCTCCGGCTTCAGGATGTCGGGGCTGGGCACGGGAGGGACACGGACGAGGGCTGTGGGAGGGGATCCACGCCCCGCGACCCCTGGGACATCCACGGCCCCGAAGAACCCCCCTCCCTGCCCGGGACACCGGCAATCGCAGCCCCAGAACTCTCCCAAAAGACCCCGGACCCCACTCTGAGGTCCCTGAGCACACCCGGAGCATTTCTCCCCTCAAGAACCCAGAAACCCCCAGTCCTCTAAACGACCCCAAATGCAGCTCCGCCAACATCAGCACACTCAGAGCATCACCCCCCTCCCCAAAGAGCCCGGACACCTCCACCCCAAAGAACGCCATCCCCCCAGTCCCCTAAACGACCCCACACTCAGGTCCCCAGACCCCCCACCTGCTGGGCCCACACGTCCGTGCTCCCCCCACCCAAACCCCCGGCACCCCCATATTGCCCCCATCTCCCCCCGCCCCAAACGCCCCGAGGTGCCCCCCGAGGGACCCCAGCCCCCCCCGCTCACCGCTTGCCGTGGGGCGAGAGCTTCTGGGGGACGTTGCGCTTCTTGATGAGGGTCTCGACGGCGTTGCCGTGCAGGAGCCCCCGCGGCACCCGCGGCTTGAAGAGCCCGGGGTAGCGCTTCTCCAGCGCCTGCTCCCGCCTGCCACGGGCCACGCGTGGGCACCCGCGCCCTGCCCGCGGCAAGCGGGGCCCGGGGAGCCGCCACGGCCGGGGGAGGAGCGGCCGAGGCCGGGGGAAGCGGCCGCGGGGTGGGGGATAACCACGGGAGGGACGAAGGGCTGGCCATGGGCAGGGAGTGAGCGTGGGACGGGCACAGAGGGTGCTGGGGGGGCTGTCTGGGGGGGTTCGGTTTGAGGGTGTTGTTTGGGGGTGTTGTTTGGGGGGGTTCTGTTTGGGGGTGTTCTTTGGGGGGGTTCTGTTTGGGGGTGCTGTTTGAGGGTTCTGTTTGGGGGTGTTCTCGGGGGGGGTTCTGTTTGGGGGTGCTCTCTGGGGGGATGTTGCCTGGGGGTGTTGTTTGGGTGCTGCCCACCCACCCACCTGAGCAGCTCCTTCTCCTTGAGCTCCAGCTGCAGCATGAGGGCGCTCAGCTCCATGTAGAGGTTGTTGGCGCGCTCCAGTTTCCGCTCGTAGTGCTCCCGGATGTCCAGCGCGTGCCTGGGGACACGCGTGGCGTCAGAACCGGCCAGGGGACAGGGACAGCGATCTCATGGGACAGCAGGGACAGTGCCCCACAGCCCTGGTGCCACCCCCGTCCCTTCCTAGTGCCCCCCGTGCCCCCAGCACGGCCCCACCGCAGCTCCTCTCGCCGGCGGTTGATCAGCTCCTCCTCCAGCCGGTGCAGACACGTCCCCTCCGATTTGATCTTCTCGAAGTGCAGCTTCACCTCCTCCCGCCACTCGGCCTGCGGACAGGGACAGCGCCGCCGCTGCCACCGGGCTCCGGCCACCACCGCGGGCTCCGGCCACCGCGGGCACCCCGGGCTCCGGCCACCGTGGGCTCCGGTCACCGCGGGCATCCCGGGCTCCGGCCACCACCGCGGGCTCCGGCCACCGTGGGCATCCCGGGCTCCGGCCACCGCGGGCATTGCGGGCTCCGGCCACCCTGGGCTCCGGCCATCGCGGGCATCCCGGGCTCCGGCCACCGCGGGCATCCCGGGCTCCGGCCACCGCGGGCTCCGGCCACCGCGGGCATTGCGGGCTCCGGCGGTGCCGGGCACTGCGGGCACTGCCCAGCTGGGCCCTGCGGTACCCGAGGAAGGGGGTCCTGGGCTGCCGGGGTCGGTACCTGGGATTTGAAGTAGGTCTCCTGGGGGGTGGAGAGGACGTCGGCCGAGGCGATGTCGAGGTGCAGCAGGATCTGGCGGAAGGACGGCCGGTTCCGGGGTTTGCTGTTCCTGGGGGAAGGACGCGGCACTGAGCGGGGCTGGGGGATTCCTGCAGGTGCTGGGGGGTCTGGGAGGTCTCAGGGGGGTTCTGGGGGAGGCTAGGAGTGCTGGGGGGGTGCTGAAGGTTTTGGGGACCAGGGGCAGAGAAGGGTGCAGAAGACACAGGGGGGGCACGGCTACAACCAGGGGTCCCCCCTGCCCTGTCCACGGGGGCAGGTCTGTGGTGGGGTCCCCCGTGCCACGGGTGCCCACAGAGCGTCCCCAGGGTGTCCCTCGGGGTGTCCCCGTGGGCACTCACCAGCACTGGCGCAGCAGCACCTTGAAGCCGTCGGGGCAGCTGGAGGGGACGGGCAGGTGGAGGCTGTTGCTGCCCACGCCCCAAATTATGGCCGACGAGTCCACGTCCTTGTAGGGGATCTCGCCCGTCAGCAGCTCCCACAGCACCACCCCGAAGGACCTGCGGGCACCCACGGCCCCCCCGTCACCCACGGCGGCCTCCTGCTGTCCCCTCACCTCTCCCCCCCTGATGTCCCCAGTGTCCCCCACTCCCGTGGTCCCTGATGTCCCCTAGCCCTGCCATGTCACTCCCAGTATCCACAGTGTCCCGATCATGTCCTTGACATGCCCACAATGTCCCCTGCCCCTGCTGCCCGCCACTGCTGTGTCCCCAGTGCCAGCACAGCGGGCAGTGTCCCCGGTGTCCCCGTGGCCTCACCAGATGTCCACCTTCTCGGAGACGGGCTCGTTGCGGATGACCTCGGGGGCCATCCAGGCCACGGTGCCGGCGAAGGACATCTTGGTGCTCTTGTCGATGAGCTCCTTGGAGGTGCCGAAGTCCGAGATCTTCACCACGTCGTCGTAGGTGATGAGCATGCTGGGGACACGCGCTCAGCGCCACGCCAATGACACGCCAACGGCACGGGCACGGCACCGCCGCGGGCATGCAACTGCTGCGGGCAGCAGCGGGTCACGGCACGGCACCCGCGGGGACAGCGGGACACGGACGGGGGACACGGACGGGGGACAGCAGGGACATGGACGAGGGACACGGACCGGGGACACGGACAGGGGACAGCGGGGACACCAACAGGGGACATGGACAGGGGACATGGACAGGGGACAGCGGGACACGGACGGGGGACACGGACGGGGGACACGGACAGGGGACACGGACAGGGGACAGCCGGCATGGACAAGGGACAGCGGGGACACGGACGGGGGACAGGGGGGACACGGACGGGGGACACGGACAGGGGACAGCCGGCATGGACAGGGGACAGCGGGGACATGGACAGGGGACAGCGGGGACACCAACAGGGGACAGCGGGGACATGGACAGGGGATAGTGGAGACATGGACAGGGAACATGGACAGGACAGGGGACACGGACAGGGGACAGCGGAAACATGGACAGGGGACATGGACAGGGGACATGGACAGGGGACAGCGGGGACACAGACAGGGGACATGGACAGGGGACAGCTGGGTCATGGACAGGGCAGGGGACAGCCAGCATGGACAGGGGACAGCAGGGACATGGACAGGGCAGGGGACAGTGGTGACATGGACAGGGGACAGCTGGCATGGACAGGGGTAGCAGTGACATGGACAGGGGACAGCAGGAACATGGACAGGGGACGGCCAGCACGGGCAGGGGACAATGGTGACATGGACTGGGGACAGCCAGCATGGGCAGGGGACAGCACTGACACAGACACAGCACGGGACAACACCAACACGGACATGGCACCAACGTGGGACACCAATAAGATGGGACAATGCCACCATGGACATTGCCCTGCCATGGGACGCCACCACGGACATAGCAGCAGCATGAATGTGATTCCAAAATGGATGTGGCACTGCCATGGGCACAGCCCCGCTGTGGGACACCACCAAGGACACGGCCCCACCATGGACACGCAGTGCCACCAGCGTGGCCCTGCTTGAGGGGACGCCACCACCACGTGCACGGCTCGGCCACCACCATGAGCACGGCACTGCCACGGGCATGAAGCCACCAGGAGTGGCACTGCCAGGGTCACACGACTCAGGGACACACAGCACCACGGGCACAGCACCAGGAGGGACAGGCCACCACCACGGACAGGGCACCGTCCCCTCCCTGCCACGCCATGCTCCCCCCCATGCACAGCCCCAGGCTCCGAGCCCCGTCCCCGGCTCACTTGGGCGATTTGAGGTCCCGGTGGATGATCTTGTGCAGGTGCAGGTAGTTCATGCCCCCGGCGATGCCCATGGACCAGTCGACCAGCAGGGAGGGGGTGACCTTGCGGCCGGCGCGCAGCACCTCGTAGAGCTGGCCCTGGGCGCAGAACTCCATGATGATGCAGTAACAGGGGGCCTGCGTGCACACGCCCCTGCGGGCACAGCGGCACCTCAGCGCCCGCCGGGGACACTGGGGACACCGCCCCAACGGGGACATCCCAACGGGGACACCGCCCCAACGGGGACACTGCCCCAATGGGGACACTGCCCCAATGGGGACACCGCCCCAACGGGGACACCGCCGCGCTGGGGACACCGCCCCAACAGGGACACCGCCCCAATGGGGACATCCCAACGGGGACACTGCCCCAATGGGGACATCCCAACGGGGACACCGCCGCGCTGGGGACACCGCCCCAACGGGGACATCCCAACGGGGACACCGCCGCGCTGGGGACATCCCAACGGGGACACCGCCCCAATGGGGACATCCCAACGGGGACACCGCCCCAATGGGGACACCGCCCCAACAGGGACACCGCCCCAACGGGGACATCCCAACGGGGACACCGCCCCAACGGGGACACCGCCCCAACGGGGACATCCCAACGGGGACACCGCCCCAACGGGGACATCCCAACGGGGACACCGCCCCAACGGGGACACTGCCCCAACAGGGACACCGCCCCAACGGGGACATCCCAACGGGGACACCGCCCCAATGGGGACACCGCCCCAACGGGGACATCCCAACGGGGACACCGCCCCAACGGGGACATCCCAACGGGGACACCGCCCCAACGGGGACACTGCCCCAACAGGGACACTGCCCCAACAGGGACACTGCTCCAACGGGGACATCCCAACGGGGACACCGCCGTGCTGGGGACACCGCCCCAATGGGGACACCGCCCCAATGGGGACGCTGCCCCAACAGGGACACTGCCCCAACAGGGACACTGCTCCAACGGGGACATCCCAACGGGGACACCGCCGCGCTGGGGACACCGCCCCAATGGGGACACCGCCCCAATGGGGACGCTGCCCCAACAGGGACACTGCCCCAACAGGGACACTGCTCCAACGGGGACATCCCAACGGGGACACCGCCGCGCTGGGGACACCGCCCCAATGGGGACACCGCCCCAATGGGGACATCCCAATGGGGACACCGCCCCAACGGGGACACTGCCCCAATGGGGACACCGCCCCAACAGGGACATCCCAACAGGGACACCGCCCCAATGGGGACACCGCCCCAACGGGGACACCGCCCCAACGGGGACACCGCCATGCTGGGGACACCGCCGTGCCGGGGACACCGCCCCAATGGGGACATCCCAACGGGGACACCGCCGTGCTGGGGACACCGCCCCAACGGGGACACCGCCCCAACGGGGACACCGCCCCAATGGGGACACCGCCCCAACGGGGGCACTGCTCCAACGGGGACACCACCCCGCCAGGCTGCCCCGGGCCTCGGTGGCCGTGCCCACCCTGCTCCGTGCCATGCTGAGGGTCACCGTGCCCGCGGTGTGGCCGTGACCTCTGTGGCTGTGGCTGTGCTGGGCACTGTGTCCATGCCGTGTCCATGCCGTGTCCGTTCCATGTCCATTCTGTGTCCATGCCATGTCCATGCCGTGTGCATTCCGTGTACATGCTGTGTCCATTCCATGTTCATGCCGTGCCCATGCCATGTTCATTCCATGTCCATGCTGTGCCCATGCTCTGCCCATGCTGTGTCCCTGTCCATGCTGTGCCCATGCCACGTTAATTCCATGTTCATGCCATGTCCATGCTGTGCCCATGCCCATGCCCATGTCCATGCTGTGCCCATGTTCCAGCATGCTCCATGCCCCATGCCATGCCCAGGCCCCGTTTCTGCAGTGCCGCCCTGTCCATGGTGTCCCCGTGCCTGTGCTGTCCCTGTGCCCGTGCTGTCCCCGTGCCCACAGTGTCCTCGTGCCCGTGCTGTCCCCATGCTGTCCCCATGCTGTCCCCGTGCCCGTGCTGTCCCCATGCTGTCCCCGCGCTGTCCCCGTGCTGTCCCCGTGCCGGCAGCCCCCGCTCACTTGAAGGTGATGATGTTGGGGTGCTTGAGCTTGCGCAGGTGTTTGATGTCGGTCTCCTTGAGGTCCCGCACCTTCTTCACGGCCACCTCCTCGCCGTGGAAGCGGCCCAGGAACACGGCGCCCTGCGCCCCGCTGCCCACCCACTGCAGGTCCAGGATCTCCTCGAACGGCACCTCCCAGGGGTCTGCGGGCACCGGGGGGGCATGATGGCCCCCGCAGCCCCGGGACCCCCACCCGGGACCCCCCCATGGCCCCCGCAGCCCCGGGACCCCCACCCGGGACCCCCACCATGGCACCCCCACCCGGGACCCCCACCATGGCACCCACAGCCCCCTGATACCCCCACCATGGCACCCACAGCCCCCAGACCCCCACCATGGCACCCACAGCCCCCGGGACCCCCACCCATAGCACCCCCACCATGGCACCCACAGCCCCCAGACCCCCACCATGGCACCCACAGCCCCCAGACCCCCACCATGGCACCCCCACCATGGCCCCCGCAGACCCGGGACCCCCAGCATGGCACCCACATCTGAGCACACTCAAGGACCCCCGGAGCACCCCCAGCGCCCCCATCCCCACGATACCCCTGGTGCACCCCCTGCCCTGGCACCCACACACCCACGCCCCTCCTGTCCCCCCTCAGCCCTGCTTTTGCCCTTCACCCCCTCTTTTCTCCCCACACCCCCCCCGTGTGCCCCCCGGTGCCCCCTGCCCTCCCCGTGTGCCCCCCGGTGCCCCCTGCCCTCCCCGTGTGCCCCCCGTGCCCCCCGGTGCCCCCTGACTCCCCCATGACTCCCCGTGCCCCCTGACTCCCCCGTGCCCCCGGTGCCCCCGGTGCCGCTCACCCTCGGGGGGGTGTTTGTGCTCGGCCGCGTAGGCTTTGCCGATCATGGTCCACACGGGCTTCAGGCACCCGAAGAGCCCCTCCAGGAAGCCGCCCCCGGCCTGGCAGCGCAGGTGGGCGGCATCGGCCGCCAGCGGCCCCGCGGCCTCGGGGCCCAGCTCGGGGGGCCGCGTCCCCCCCCGGCGGGGCCAGGCCTCGGGGGGGGCGCTGGGGGCGGGCAGGACATCGCGCAGGACGCACTGGGTGGGGGTCAGCTCCTGCTCGGGGGTCCCGTCCGACGGCAGCGCCAGCGACGGCGACGGAGTGCGGGTCTCGTGCAGGCAGGCCATGGGGGCTGGGGGCGAGCGGTCAGCGGGGCCGGACACCCCCGGATAGGGGCGAGCGGTCAGCGGGGCACCCCCAGGACCGGGGGCGAGCGGTCAGGGGGGCACCCCCAGGACAGGGGGCGAGCGGTCAGCGGGGCCGGACACCCCGGACAGGGGGCGAGCGGTCAGTGGGGCCGGACACCCCCGGACAGGGGGCGAGCGGTCAGCGGGGATCGGGCACCCCCGGACAGGGGGCGAGCGGTCAGCGGGGCACCCCCAGGACAGGGGGCGAGCGGTCAGGGGGGCACCCCCAGGACAGGGGGCGAGCGGTCAGCGGGGCACCCCCAGGACAGGGGGCGAGCGGTCAGGGGGGCCGGACACCGCGGACAGGGGGCGAGCGGTCAGGGGGGCCGGACACCCCCGGAATTGGGGGCGAGCGGTCAGCGGGGCACCCCCAGGACAGGGGACGAGCGGTCAGCGGGGCCGGACACCCCCGGAATTGGGGGCGAGCGGTCAGCGGGGCACCCCCAGGACCGGGGGCGAGCGGTCAGGGGGGCCCTGGGCACCCCCGGAACACGCGGTTGACCCCACACGCGTGTGTGACCCCCCCCGTGCCCACGGGACCCCCAAACACGCGTGTGACCCCCTTGCACACGTGCGCGCCCCCCCCCGCACATTCGCCCCCTCCTCACCCCCGGGCACGCGCGGGCGCTCGGGGTAAACTGAGGCACGAGGGGTCCCCGGGGGGGGGGACAGTCGCCATGGCAACAGCGCGGCCGGCGATGATGTCATCACTGAATTTGGGGGGGTTTGAGTGGCGGGGGGGGCGGGGGAGGGGCCGAGCGTCACCCCGAGGGACCCGCGGGGGAGGGGGACGCGACCCGCCCCTCCAGGTGTCGCGCGTGTCCCCCCGCGGTGACATCACGTCACACGGTGACGTCATCCCGGTAAGGGATGGGGCCTCCCCCCCTCCCCACCCCCGGGGAAACTGAGGCAGGAGCGGGGGGCGCGACCCGGGGGGGGTTGGGACAGAGCGGGGGGAGAGCGTCACCTGCGACAGGCGACATGTCGCGACAGCGCAGTGTGGGAGGAAGGCGAAACAGCGCCCCCGCCGGCGCGTCATGTCGGGACATGGCGCCCTGTCGCGACATGTGGGGGGGTGCGAGGGAGGTGGCGTGACGGGGGCAGGGGGGGAGGGGAGGGGGCAGGGGCGTGCAAAGGGGGGGGATGCGCGCCCCCGTGAGCGGGGTGGGGGGGGGGTGTCGCACCCGGGGGGAGCCGCGGGCGCGCGCACACGCACCTGCCGCCGCTCGCGCGCGCGCGCTGAGGGGTCACAAGCGCGCGCACGGCCCGGGGGGGGGGGGGGGAGGGGGATGGGGGGGGTCACGCGCGCGTGCAAGGATGGGGGGGGGTCACGCGCGTGCAAGAGGCCGCGCGCGTCCCCTCCCCCTCCCCCCCAGCCCCCCCGCGGCCGAGGGGGGGAGGGGAGGGCGCGGCCCCCCCGGGCCTGGGGGGTCCCGGCCATGGAGGGGGGCCCCGAGCCCCTCCGGCCCCGCCGCCCCCTCCCCATCCCGGCGCATCCCCGGCCCTGCCCCCTCCCCCCATCCCGGCGCATCCCCCCCCCCCCCCGCGCCGGTGCCGGTACCTGGGGGGGCTCCGGGCCCCTCGCCCGGGGGTGCCGGTGATGCCGGGGGGTCCCGGGGGGTCCCGCTGCCGGGGGGGTCCCGGCGGTGCCGGTGCTGGCGGGGCTGGGCCCGGCGGGCGGGGCCGGTACCGGGGCCGGGGCCGCGGTCGGGGCGAGCGGCGAGAACGGCCCCGCCCGACGGGAACGGCCCCGCCCCGGCCCCGCCCCGCGCACCGGAGAGACCGGCACGGGCACCGGGAGCCCCCCCGGCAGCGCTCCGGGACCCCGATGGTGCACCGGGACCCCCCGACACCGCACCGGAACCCCGGTACCGCACCGGGAACCGCCGCGGCGGAGAGACCGGCACCGGGACCCAGATCCCGCACCGGGACCCAGATACCGCACCGGGGGAGACCGGCACCGGGGAGCCCCGATACCGCACCGGGACCCAGATACCGCACCGGGACCCCGGCATTGCACCGGGAGGAACCGGCACCGGGACCGCCCTGGTTCTGCACCGGGACCCCCCCCGGTACCGCAGAGGCCGGCACGGGCACCGGGACCGCTCCCGGGCCTGCACCGGCACCGGCACCGGCGCCTCCCGGCGTCAGCAGCGGGACTCCAGCACCGGCCCCGCCGGTGACCCCGCGGGCAGCGGCACCGGCAGCACCGGGGCCATCCCGGGGCCATCCGGGGGCCATCCCAGTGCTCCCAGTACGGGGGTCCCAGCGCTCCCAGCGCTCCCAGTACAGGGGTCCCTCCATCCCCAGCGCTCCCGCTGTGATCCCAGCGCCCCCACTCTGACCAGCGCCACCTCTGCCACACTGTCCCCACTGTCCCCATGTCCCCATTATCCCCCACTGTCCCCATGTCCCCATTATCCCCCACTGTCCCCATTGTCCCCATGTCCCCATGTCTCCGCTGTCCCCGTTATCCCCCATTATCCCCCATTGTCCCCCACTGTCCCCATTATCCCCCATTATCCCCACTGTCCCCGCTGTCCCCACTGTCCCCGCTGTCCCCATTATCCCCCATTATCCCCACTGTCCCCGTTATCCCCCATTGTCCCCCACTGTCCCCACTGTCCCTGCTGTCCCCCGCTGTCCCCATTATCCCCCATTATCCCCACTGTCCCCATTATCCCCACTGTCCCCACTGTCCCCCATTATCCCCACTGTCCCCATTATCCCCACTGTCCCCAGTGTCCCCACTGTCCCCAGTGTCCCCACTGTCCCCCACTGTCCCCGCTGTCCCCATTATCCCCATTATCCCCGCTGTCCCCATTATCCCCACTGTCCCCCACTGTCCCCCACTGTCCCCCACTGTCCCCCGCTGTCCCCATTATCCCCCACTGTCCCCACTGTCCCCCACTGTCCCCATTATCCCCACTGTCCCCACTGTCCCCGCTGTCCCCACTGTCCCCGCTGTCCCCATTGTCCCCATGTCCCCATTATCCCCATTATCCCCATTATCCCCCATTATCCCCACTGTCCCCACTGTCCCCATTATCCCCACTGTCCCCGCTGTCCCCACTGTCCCCATTGTCCCCATGTCCCCATGTCCCCATTATCCCCATTATCCCCCATTATCCCCCGCTGTCCCCACTGTCCCCATGTCCCCCACTGTCCCCCGCTGTCCCCATTATCCCCCACTGTCCCCCACTGTCCCCCACTGTCCCCGCTGTCCCCCATTATCCCCCGCTGTCCCCATTATCCCCACTGTCCCCCACTGTCCCCGCTGTCCCCTGATCCCCCATTATCCCCCACTGTCCCCCGCTGTCCCCATTATCCCCCATTATCCCCCATTATCCCCACTGTCCCCACTGTCCCCGCTGTCCCCATTGTCCCCATGTCCCCATTATCCCCATTATCCCCATTATCCCCACTGTCCCCATTATCCCCACTGTCCCCATTATCCCCCATTATCCCCACTGTCCCCCACTGTCCCCAGTGTCCCCTGACCCCTCTCGGGGTAAACTGAGGCACGGCCCCCTCCCCGCCCCTCCAGCACCACGTGACCCCGCTTCCCGCCTCCTCCGCGCTCCCGCCCTCCCCTCGGCGCGGGGGGTTATGGGAAGCGTAGTCCGCCGGAGGGCTGCCGGCGGCCGCGCGCGCTGCGGGCCGCGCCGGGCGGACTACACTTCCCGGCGCCCCCCGCGCGGCGCGGCGCTCCCGTGATGCCGCGCGCCCCCTGGCGGCGCGGGCGGCGGCCGGAGCGGCGGGGATGAGCGAGGAGGGGGCGGGCGGGGCCCGGCGGAGCGGCGGCGCCTTCCCCAGGTACCGGGACCCCCGGCGGCCCCCGGCACCGCCCGGCGCCGCCCGGCGCCTCCCGGGGCTGCCCGGCACCGCCCGGGGCCCCCGCGCTGGCGGCGGCGGGCGGGGGGAGGGGCGGCCTAGGCCGGGCTCGGGCGGGGCGGGGGAGGGGCGGGGGAGGGGGGACAGCGCTGTCCCCGCGGTGGGTGGCACTGCCATCCCTGCCCGTGTCCCCCGTGTGGCACAGCCATCCCTGCCCGTGTCCCTGCGGTGGCACTGCCATCCCTGCCCGTGTCCCCATTGTGGCACTGCCATCCCTGCCCGTGTCCCCAGTATGGCACTGCCATCCCCTTTCCATGTCCCTGGTGTGGCACTGCCATCCCCTTTCCATGTCCCCAGTGTGGCACTGCCATCCTGCCCATGTCCCTGCTGTGGCACTGCCATCCCCTTTCCATGTCCCTGGTGTGGCACTGCCATCCCTGCCCGTGTCCCTGGCCAGCACTGCCATCCCTGCCTGTGTCCCTGGTATGGCACTGCCAGCCCTGCCTGTGTCCCTGCGGTGGCACTGCCATCCCTGCCCATATCCCCAGTGTGGCACTGCCATCCCTGCCCGTGTCCCTGGCCAGCACTGCCATCCCTGCATGTGTCCCTGGTGTGGCACTGCCAGCCCTGTCCATGTCCCTGCGGTGCCACGCATGTCCCCAGCTGGCAGTGCCACCCCCGTGCCCGTGTCCCCACCCTGCGTGGCAGTGCCACCACTGTCCCCACGCTGTGCTGTGGCTCCGTCCCTGTCCCCGTGTCCCTGTCCCTATCCCAGCCATGCCCCTGTCCCTGTCCCCATGTCCCTGTCCCTGTCCCACCGTGTCCCTGTCCCCGTGTCCCTGTCCCCGTGTCCCCAGCCGTGTCCCACGGTGTCGGTGTCCCCGTGTCCCTGTCCCCGTGTCCCTGTCCCCGTGTCCCTGTCCCCGTGTCCCTGTCCCTGTCCCCGTGTCCCACGGTGTCGCTGTCCCCGCAGCCTGGAGCAGATGGTGGCCGCCAGCCCCGGCAAGACGCCCATCAGCCTGCTGCAGGAGTATGGCACGCGCCTAGGCCGGACCCCGGGCTACGACCTGCTCAAGGCCGAGGGCCAGGCCCACCAGCCCAACTTCACCTTCCGCGTCACCCTCGGGGACATCAGCTGCACCGGTGCGACCCCCGGGCCCCAGGGAGCCCCTGCCGCCACCCCGGGACACCCTGTCCCTGCTGTCCCCTCCCTGTCACTGCTGTCCCCACCCTGTCCCCTCGGGGACATCAGCTGCACCGGTGCGACCCCCGGGCCCCAGGGAGCGCCCACTGCCGCCCCGGGACACCCTGTCCCTGCTGTGCCCTTGGGGACATCACCATGGGACCCCCAGGACCCCCTGGGAGCCCCCCACTGCCGCCCCGGGACACCCTGTCCCTGCTGTCCCCACCCTGTCCCCTCGGGGACATCAGCTGCACCGGTGCGACCCCCGGGCCCCAGGGAGCGCCCACTGCTGCCCGGGACACCCTGTCCCTGCTGTCCCCTTGGGGACATCACCATGGGACCTCCAGGACCCCCTGGGAGCCCCCACTGCCGCCCCGGGACACCCTGTCCCTGCTGTGCCCACCCTGTCCCCTCGGGGACATCAGCTGCACCGGTGCGACCCCCGGGCCCCAGGAGCCCCCCACTGCTGCCCCGGGACACCCTGTCCCTGCTGTGCCCTTGGGGACATCACCATGGGACCCCTGACCTCCCGGAGCCCCCCGGGGAGCCCCCACAACTGTCCCGGGCCACCCTGTCCCTGCTGTCCCCACCCTGCTCCTGCTGTGCCCTCGGGGACATCTCTGGCACCGGTGGGACCCCAAACCTCCCAGGGCCTCCGGGTGTCCCTGAGGGTCCCGGTGTCCCCGGTGTCCCTGAGGGTGTCCCTGCTGTCCCTGAGGGTCCCCTGATGTCCCCGGTGTCCCCGGTGTCCCTGAGGGTGTCCCTGCTGTCCCCAGTGTCCCCCAGTGTCCCCGGTGTCCCTGATGTCCCCGCTGTCCCCCAGGGCAGGGTCCCAGCAAGAAGGCGGCCAAGCACAAGGCGGCTGAGGTGGCCCTGAGGCTGCTGAGAGGGGGGGGGGCCATGCTGGAGCCCCTGGAGCACAGGTGGGGGCTGGGGGGGCACCCCGGGATTGGGGGGGCTGGGGGGGCACCCCGGGTTTGGGGGCTCTGGACTCGGGGGCATCCACAGGAGTTTGGGATCCCGTGGGACGGGAGGGCTCTGCTGAGCTCGGGGGGTCTGGGGGGGTCTGGGGGGGGTCTGGGGGCTCCCAGGGGAGTCTGGGGGGGTCTGGGAGGGGTCTGGGGGCTCCCAGGGGAGTCTGGGGGGGTCTGGGAGGGGTCTGGGGGCTCCCAGGGGAGTCTGGGGGGGTCTGGGAGGGGTCTGGGGGCTCCCAGGGGAGTCTGGGGGGGTCTGGGAGGGGTCTGGGGGCTCCCAGGGGAGTCTGGGGGGGTCTGGGAGGGGTCTGGGGGCTCCCAAGGGAGTCTGGGGGGGTCTGGGGAGGGTCTGGGGGGGGGTCTGGGGGCTCCCAGGGGAGTCTGGGGGGGTCTGAGGGCTCCCAGGGGAGTCTGCGGGTGCCTGGGGAGGGTCTGGGGCGCTCCCAGGGGAAACTGGAGGGGTCTGGGGGCTCCCAGGGGAGTCTGGGGGGGTCTGGGGGCTCCCAGGAGAATCTGGGGGTGCCTGTGGGAGCTCCCAGGGAGATCTGGGGGTCTCTTGGGGTGTCTCGGGGAGTCTGGGGGTTCCGGGGGGGTCCCCACGAGGCCGGGGGTGGCTCTGACCCCCGCCCTCCCCCCAGCTCTCCTTTCCCCCCGGAGCCCCCCGCCGAGCCCGGCCCCGCCGCGCCCCCCCCGGCCCCCGCCGCGCCCCCCCCCCTCGCCCAGGTAAGGGCACCCCGTGTCCCCACCCCCCCCCCCCAACGCCCCCGGCCCCTCGGGGCCCCCCAGGGGGGCGAGGGCGCCCCCTGACCCCTGTGCCCCACAGGGGCCCCCCCCTGGAGATGAAGACGCCGGTGTCCCCCCCCCAGTCCGAGTGCAACCCCGTGGGGGCTCTGCAGGTGGGTGGCGCCGGGAGGGGACACCAGGGGACACCAGGGGACACCAGGGGACACCAACCCCCTGGGAGGGCCAGGGTGGGGGGACACAGTGGCATTTGGGGGCTCTTCCTCCTTTTTGGGACAGCTGTTCCTGTTTTGGGGACAGTCACCTCCTTCTGGGGACAGTCATTCCCTTTTTGGGGCTGTTTATCCCAATTTAGGGACAGTCATTCCCATTTTGGGATTGATTATCCCCATTTAGGGACAGCCATTCCCATTTTGGGATTGATTATCCCCATTTAGGGACAGCCATTCCCATTTTGGGATTGATCATCCCCATTTAGGGACAGCCATTCCCCTTTTGGGGGTGGTTATCCCCATTTAGGGACAGCCATTCCTATTTTGGGGCTGTTTATCCCCATTTAGGGACAGCCATTCCCATTTTGGGATTGATCATCCCCATTTAGGGACAGCCATTCCCATTTTGGGGCTGTTTATCCCCATTTAGGGACAGTCATTCCCATTTTGGGGCTGTTTATCCCCATTTAGGGACAGCCATTCCCATTTTGGGATTGATCATCCCCATTTAGGGACAGCCATTCCCCTTTTGGGGGTAGTTATCCCCATTTAGGGACAGTCATTCCCATTTTGGGGCTGTTTATCCCCATTTAGGGACAGTCATTCCCATTTTGGGGCTGTTTATCCCCATTTAGGGACAGCCATTCCCCTTTTGGGGCTGTTTATCCCCTTTTAGGGACAGCCATTCCCCTTTTGGGGGTGGTTATCCCCTTTTAGGGACAGTCATTCCCATTTTGGGGCTGTTTATCCCCTTTTAGGGACAGCCATTCCCATTTTGGGATTGATCATCCCCTTTTAGGGACAGCCATTCCCATTTTGGGGCTGTTTATCCCCATTTAGGGACAGCCATTCCCATTTTGGGGCTGTTTATCCCCTTTTAGGGACAGTCATTCCCATTCTGAGATTGATTATCCCCATTTAGGGACAGTCATTCCCATTTTGGGGCTGTTTATCCCCATTTAGGGACGATCATTCCCTTTTTGGGGCCATTATCCCCATTTTGAGGACAATTATCCCCTTCTTGGTGCTGGTTTTCCCCATTTGGAGCAGATTATCCCCATTTTGGGGTCAGTTATCCCCATTTTGGTGTCGGTTATCCCCATTTTGGGGTCAGTTATCCCCATTTTGGGGTCGGTCATCCTCGTTTTGGGGCAGGTTATTCCCATTTTGGTGCCCGTTACCCCCTTGTGGGGCTGCTGATGGCGGCTCAGCGCTGTCCCCTCGGGGTGGCCGTGTCCCTGTGTCCCCACGGGTGTCCCCGTGTCCCCTCGGGTGGGTGTCCCTGTGTCCCTGTGGGTGTCCCCGTGTCCCCCCGGGTGTCCCCGTGTCCCCACGGGTGGTTGTGCCCCTCGGGTGGCCGTGTCCCCTCGGGGTGGCTGTGTCCCCTTGGTGTGGCCGTGTCCCCCCGTGTGTCCCGGTCCCCAGGGTGGCCTGTCCCCTCGGTGTCCCCGGTCCCCCCGTGTGTCCCGGTCCTAGGGTGGCCTGTCCCCTTGGTGTCCCGTGTCCCCCCGTGTGTCCCTGGTCCCCACATGGCCTGTCCCCTTGGTGTGGCCGTGTCCCCCCGTGTGTCCCCTTGGGGTGGCCTGTCCCCTCGGTGTCCCCGGTCCCCCCGTGTGTCCCGGTCCCCAGGGTGGCCTGTCCCCTCGGTGTCCCCGGTCCCCCCGTGTGTTCCCTTGGGGTGGCCTGTCCCCTTGGTGTCCCGTGTCCCCCCGTGTGTCCCGGTCCCCAGGGTGGCCTGTCCCCTTGGTGTGGCCGTGTCCCCCCGTGTCCCCCCGTGTGTCCCGGTCCCCAGGGTGGCCTGTCCCCTCGGTGTCCCCGGTCCCCCCGTGTGTCCCGGTCCCAGGGTGGCCTGTCCCCTCGGTGTCCCCGGTCCCCCTGTGTGTCCCGGTCCCAGGTGGCCTGTCCCCTTGGTGTGGCCGTGTCCCCCCGTGTGTCCCTGGTCCCCAGGGTGGCCTGTCCCCTCGGTGTCCCCGGTCCCCCCGTGTGTCCCGGTCCCAGGTGGCCTGTCCCCGCAGGAGCTGGTGGTGCAGAAGGGCTGGCGCCTGCCCGAGTACACGGTGACGCAGGAGTCGGGGCCGGCGCACCGCAAGGAGTTCACCATGACGTGCCGCGTGGAGAGATTCGTGGAGATCGGTGGGGGCAGGAGGGGCTCCGGGTGGGGCAGGGGGTCTGGGGCAGGGCCGGGGGTCCGGGTAGGGGGTCCCGGGCAGGGCCGGGGTCCCGGCTCACCGCCAGCCCCTCCCCAGGCAGCGGCACCTCCAAGAAGCTGGCCAAGCGCAACGCGGCCGCCAAGATGCTGGTGAGGATCCACAACGTGCCCATGGAGCCGCGCGACGGCAGCGAGGCCGAGGGCGAGGAGGACCAGTTCAACATGGTACTGGGGGCACTGGGAGGGACACGGGCACCCAGAGCCGCCCCGAGCCACCCAGAGCCACCCCGGAGTCAGCCCGAGTCATCCAGAGCCACCCCAGAGCCACTCCGGAGTCACCCTGAGTCACCCACAGTCCCCCAGAGCCACCCACAGTCACCCAGAGTCACCTCAGAGCCACCCCAGAGTCCCCTAGAGCCACCCACAGTCCCCCACAGTCACTCAGAGTCCCCCAGAGTCCCCCAGAGCCACTTCGGAGGTGCCCAGAGTCCCCCAGAGCCACCCACTGTCACCCTGAGTCACCCCAGAGTCCCCTCCGTGTCCCTGCTCCAGGCCGTGGGGACGGCACCCTCTGGGTTTGGGGTGGTGGGCGGCCCCGGGGGTGTCCCACCGTTCCCGGGGGGGTTCCCGCACCTCGGGGAGGGGTCGGGACAGACCCCGGGGGCTGGGCAGGTCCCCGAGCCCCCCGTGCCCCCTCCCCAGACGTGCCCCCGGCTGGAGGGGCTGCGGGGCCGCGCCCCCGGCTGCACCTGGGACTCGCTGCGCAACTCGGCGGGCGAGAAGCTGGGCCAGCTGCGGAGCCGGGGCGGCAACCCCGCGCCGGGGGGAGCCTGCGCCCTGCTGCAGGAGCTCTCGGAGGAGCAGAGCTTCGCCATCAGCTACCTCGACATCGGTGAGCCCCGCTCCGGCCCGGCCCCGGCGCCCCGCGGGTGCCCCGGCTGGGCCGTGGGGTGACCCCGCTGTGCCCCCAGACGCGCTGAGCCTCAGCGGGCTGCACCAGTGCCTGGTGGAGCTCTCCACGCAGCCGACCACGGTGTGCCACGGGTCCGCCCCGTCCCGCGACGGCGCCCGCGCCCAGGCGGCCCGCAACGCGCTGCAGTACCTGCGCATCATGGCCGGGGGCAAGTGAGCCCGCCCGGGGCAACCGAGCCCCGCCCGGGGGCAGCGAGCCCCTCCCGGGGGCAGCGAGCCCCGCCCGGGGCAACCGAGCCCCTCCCGAGGGCAACCGAGCCCCGCCCGGGGCAACGCAGCCCCGCCCTGGGCAATCGAGCCCCGCCCGGGGCAACCGAGCCCCGCCGGGGGGCAGCGAGCCCCGCCCGAGGGCAATCGAGCCCCGCCGGGCTCGGGCAGCTGCCCCCGGACCCACCGGGCAGCGCTCGGACCTCCGGACACGGCCCCCACCCGCGGCCACCGCCCCGACCCCGCTGCGGGTGGACGGACAGACGGACCTCAGGGCCCGGGGTCCCCCTCCGTCCTGGCCCCCCGGTTCCGGGGGGTCCCCGGGTGCCATCGGCCCCCCGGAATAAAGCTGGGGGGGGTTTGTACTCCCCGTGTCGGCGTCTGCTTGGGGCCGGGGGCGCGGAAAGGGGCGGGAGCCGCGACCCCCGCCCGCCCCGGGGTGGAAGCAGAGCGCGGGCTCGGGGTGGGGGGGACAAATCGCTTTATTGGGGGACGGACGGAGGCAGCGAGGGGCCCGGGCCGGGGTCAGCGGCGGCGGCCGAAGCGCTGCGGGGTCGCCATGGTCCAGAACGGGGCCACCGGGGGGGGGTCCCGGCTGCGGGGGCTGAGCCGGGCCTGGGCCCCCGCCGGCGGCCCCCACCCCGACCTGCCGGGGAGACACGGCGCCGTTGATCCGCACCGGGGACAGGATGGGGACAGACAGACGGACAGGGATGGACGGACGGATGGATGGGAATGGCTGAACACGGACACCTAATGGGGACCCCCATCCCCACACCGGCCCCCCACACCGCCCATGTCCCTCCCCACCTCCCGCGTCCCCGCGCTGTCCCCAAACCCCCCGACCCCCCGGTGCCCCCCAGACCCCCCGGCCGGGCCCCCCTCCCCGCTCACCTCGGCGGCGGCAGGGCGGCCCCGGGGGCACGGCCGGGGCGCTGCAGGGACCGGAGCAGCGCTCCCAGGGCGGCGGCAGCGGCGGGGGGCGGCCCCGGGGGGGCGGCGGCGGCGGCCTGAGGCGGGGGAGGACCGGGGCTCACAGCGGTCCTGGAACCGGAGCGCGACCCCCGGCCCCAACCCCGAGCATCCCCCCACAAACCGGACCCCCCGCTCCGACGGCGCGGCCGGGCCGGGGCTCACCGGGGCCGGGCCGGGGGTCCCGGGACAGGCGCGGGCGGAGCGCGGGGTCCCCGCCAGCAGCAGCAGCAGCAGCAGGAGCAGCACCGGGCGCCCCGCCATCGCCATCGCCCCCGCCCCGCCGCCGCCGCCTCTTATAGCCGGGCCGGGCCGGGCCGGGGGTCCCGGGGGAGCGGGGGGCGGCGGGAACAGCCCCGGCCCCGCCGCCGTTAATGAAACCCATTTAGCAGCCGCGACAGCCGCCCCCGGGGACGGGCGGACGGATGGGCGGACGGGGGAGGCCCGCACCTCCCGCCCCGCCCGGGCCCCGCCACCGGCACCGCCGGGACTGGGGAGCGAGACCCCCGGGACCCCCGTCCTGCACCGGGACTTCCCGAGGCCAGGACACCCTGAGGCCGGGACCCCTCCCCTGTTCCCGGTCACCCCCAGACCGGGACCCCTCCCCGGTTCCCCCTCACCCCCAGACCGGGACCCCTCCCCGGTTCCCTGTTACCCCCAGACCGGGACCCCTCCCCGGTTCCCTGTTACCCCCAGACCGGGACCCCTCCCCGGTTCCCCCTCACCCCCAGACCGGGACCCCTCCCCGGTTCCCCCTCACCCCCAGACCGGGACCCCTCCCCTGTTCCCCCTCACCCCCAGACCGGGACCCCTCCCCGGGACCCCCGCGCCCCCCCCGCTCGGCCGCTTCTCGCTGCCGCCCCCCGGTGGCCGCTGCGCGCTCCTGCAGCTCCGACGGCGCGGCCTCGGCTCCCCCCGACCCCGAACCAGCCAAAATCGCCCCAAAAAACGCATCCGAAATCGCCCCGGGACACTGCGGTGTCCCCCACAAGCAGCTCCCCCGCCGAGGGGTGACAATCTCACGCCGTCCCGGGTCCAGCCGGTGTCACCCTCGGTCCAGCGCCACCCACACCGTGAACCCCCGGGACACCGGGGGGTGTCCCCAGCCCGCACCCCGCACAAAGGGCAGCAGCTTGCGGCTCCTGGGTAATATTTTAATGTTATATTTGCAGCATAAATAAAAGGCACGTTACATGTTTGGTATGACACGGCCGAGGGCTGGGGGAGGCTGGGACGTGTCCCCCGGGTCCCCCCGCGGCCCCGGCCCCCGCGGGGGCTGTGAGGACCCGCTCACAGGAGCCCGGGCGGGGCGGGGGTCCCTCGGGGGCTGCGGGGGTCGGGTCAGACCCGCGGCGGCCGATCTACGATACATGGGTGCGTATACGTATCGATATGGACTGATAAGATACTACACAGGTACTCGGGGGTCCTTTTTTGGCTTCTTCCATTATTGATCGTCAAAGCTCGTGGCACAAAGCAGCTGAGGGGTGGGGGGCACGCCCAGGACCCTCCTCCCGTGTCCCTTCGGCACCTCCCGGGCTCATTTTGGGGCCCCCCTGGGGCGAACAGAGCAGGAACGGGTCCAGGAGCCCCAGAATGTCACGATTCCCACCCGGGCCGAGAATCCCGGACCAAACACCAGTGGGGGGGGAACGCGCACCAGCTCTTCCCACCCCGCCCGATCCGCGGGGATTTGGAGGCTGAAGAGGGAGGAAGAGGAGGGAGGGAGCAGCAGCTCCCCCTCCGTGGGGTTCCCCGGGGTCTGCAGCCATTCGTTCCTATTCCACAATTCCGATAAAATCCACAAACCCCAAATCCCCGCAGCCCATCCCGCTCCCCGGGCTCCCCCTGCCCGGCCCCACCGGAGCCCGCAGAACCGCGAGGAGCCCCCGGTGTCCCCCGGGCCGCCGGTCCCGGCAGGGAGGGGACCTAGGAGGGGACAGGAGCGGGGACAGGAGGAAGGCTCGGCCCCCCGGGATTCCCGGGGCTGGCGGAGCAAAGTGCAGGCGCCCGGCGCTGCCGAGCGGGGCCGGGGGCTGCGACCCCCGGCAAAGCGGGAGGAATCAGCACGGAGCAGAAACGGGGGGGGTTTGCCCCAAAACTGGTTACAAAGTGAGGAGCGGCTGCTTTTGGGGTAAAACACGCGTGGAATGGGCACGGGAAGCTCCAGCCCTGTGAGTGACCCAGGTACAGCCGAACCCGGGTTCAGCTCGCTCCCGCTTGTCCCTGACCACCCTTGGAGCTTCCCCCTGGGTCTTTTTGGGGATTTGCAGAATTTTCAAGGCACTGGCGATGGGGGATGTGGGAATGGGGCATGGAGGGACGGGGAGAAAGCCGCTCCCCCATCCCGAGGGGGCCACGAGGATTCCCTGGAAAGCAGCGAGGCAGGACGACCCCATCAGACAAAATCCAGCCACTCTCAGCGCCCCGAGGGTAAAATGAGGGGCTGGGGCAGCTGCTGCCTTCGACCCAAACGCTGCCCTGGATTTTCCAGCCTTTGCTCATTCCTGGTTCTGCCAGCGAGGCCCCCACAGCAAACGGGGGGAACCAGAGGAGGGACCAGGCCAGAGCTCAACTCCCCCTCCCCTCTCTGCCCCGGATGGACACCTCAGCTCCCCCACACCACGGGACGAGCTGCTGCACCCCCTGCAAACCCCCCAGGATCCCCCAGAACGGCTCCGAGCCCTCCCTGGCCTCACCTGGGCCCTCCTGGCAGCAGAAACATCCTGCTCGGGATGGGGAGTGCTGCAAACTGCTGGGAGCCCCGGACTGGGCTTCAGGAACAGCTTTAAGGGGGAAAAGGGGTTTGGGGGATGTGTGGGACCCCAACAAGAGATTCCCAAGGCTGGAGCACGGAGAGGAGCTGGGATGAGCAAGAGGAAAAAGGGGAGCAGCAGCACAAACCCACCCTGACCCCGACCCTGATCCCAGCTGAGGGAGAGCTGCACAAGAGCTGGGAAAACCCCAAACCTCAGGACCCCCCCCCCAGTGCTGGGACCCCAGCTCCTGCTCAGCCTTGGCTTTGGGTTTCGCTGTCCCTGGGAACCTCCCAAGCGTGGAGGAACCAACCAAAATCACCTGGACAAACCAGCCTGGCTCCAAAGTGGCGAGTGCGACCTGAGGGGGGGCTTGGCTGAGGAGGGACCTGTGAGGGGCAGGAGTTCCAGGGGCTGGAGCGGTCCACGGACCGGGACAAGATTCCTTCCACATCCCAAAACCACGCAGCAGCCCTTCCCATGCCCCATTCCCCATTCCCAGCCCCGGCTGTGCCACCCAGGGAAGCTCTGGAGCCACCCAGGGGCACAGGGGACAGAGCCCAGCGTCCCCCTGGCAGGACCGTGGAGGGTGGGATCTGCCCCTGCCCAGGGTGGATCCTTTGTCTGCTCCAGCTGGGAAGTGACGGCGGCTCGGTCACCAAACCCCGGCCCCGTTCCCGGCTCCCTCCCTCGGAACAGCCAACAACCCCACCGTGCTTTAAGGCCACCATTGCTGAGGTCATGGAGGTTTGTGAGCGGCAGGGTGGGCTGGGTTTGCCCAGGGCAGCCGGGGCTGGCGCCGCTCTGGGGCCAGCGGGGCCCTCCCTGCGCCCCATCCCAATTCCTGGGACTGCGGGAGCAGCCCTGGCCAGGCTGTCCCTGTCCCAGCCCCCGAGCCCCTGGGGACCCGTCTGTCCCCAGCCCCACGCTGTGCCCTTGTCCCACCGCTGGGGCACAAACCCAGAGCAGTGCTGCTTCCCAAAATCCACGGCTGGGGCAGGGAGGAGCCCTGGAGCCCAGAGCTCAGAGCTCCGGGGGGCTCCTGGTGAAGGTGCAATGATTTGGGGAGTGGGGACAAGCCTGGGAGCAGCACGGGGACAGCAGGGAGGGTGACAGTCCTTTGCCCAGGGCACAGCAGGGAGGGTGACAGTGCCCTGCAGCACAGGGACAGCAGGGAGTGTCACAGCCCCCTGCCTGGGGACAGCAGGGAGTGTCACAGCGCCCTGCAGCACAGGGACAGCAAGGAGGGTCACAACTCCGTGCCCAGGGAACACACGGAGTGTCACAGCGCCCTGCCGGGGCCAGGCCCGGCTCCTGCGGCTCGCCCGGGTTTAGTGTCCCACAGGAGCCCCGGGACCCGCCCTCCCCGGGGGCTCCGCCGGGCGGGGAAAGCGCCAGAGCTGCCCTCGACTCCAACCCCACCAGAACGAGAAGAACAAAACCCCAAAGGAGCGGGAGGAGCCCGCGGGCGGCGCTCAGTCCGTGCGGCCCGGGGCCATCATCTGCCGGCAGACTGCGACTGTGGGGCCATGATGACGTGCGAGGCCGCGGGCACGGCCAGCTCTGTCCTTTGCCCGGCCATCTGCGCCAGCACCGAGGTGGCCACGGCCTCGGCGGCCGAGCGCGCGGCGCTGAGCCCGTTGGGCGCGGCCGAGGCCGAGCTGTGCTGGATGACGGGCGCGGGCGAGCCCGAGGGCTCCGAGCTCTCCTTGGGGCTCTCTGCCGGGAGAGGAGGGGGTCAGCCACAGCTGGGGGGCAGCGGGGGACAGGGGTGGGCTGGGGACACAGGGGTGGTTTGGGGGGACAGGGGTGGGCTGGGGGGATGGGGATGGGCTGGGGGGACGGGGCTGGGGGGAACGGGGATGGGCTGGGGGGAATGGGGATGGGCTGGGGGACAGGGGTGGGCTGGGGGACGGGGAAGGGCTGGGGGAATGGGGCTGGGGGAACGGGGCTGGGCTGGGGGGACGGGGCTGGGCTGGGGGGAATGGGGCTGGGGGAATGGAGATGGGCTGGGGGACAGGGGTGGGCTGGGGGGACGGGGATGGGCTGGGGGACAGGGGTGGGCTGGGGGGAATGGGGCTGGGGGAACGGGGATGGGCTGGGGGGAATGGGGATGGGCTGGGGGACAGGGGTGGGCTGGGGGACGGGGAAGGGCTGGGGGGAATGGGGCTGGTTTGGGTTTGGAGCTGGTTTGGGGTGGGAATGGGGCTGGTTTGGGTTTGGAGCTGGTTTGGGTTTGGGAATGGGGCTGGTCTGGGGGAACGGGGCTGGTTTGGGATGGGATGGGGCTGGTTGGGGGTGGGAATGGAGCTGGTTTGGGTTTGGGGCTGGTTTGGGGTGGGAATGGGGCTGGTTTGGGTTTGGGGCTGGTTTGGGGTGGAAATGGGGCTGGTTTGGGTTTGGGGCTGGTTTGGGGTGAGAATGGGGCTGGTCTGGGGGGGATAGGGCTGGTTTGGGTTTAGGAATGGGGCTGGTTTGGGTTTGAGAATGGGGCTGGTTTGGAGTGGGAATGGGGCTGGTTTGAGGTGGGAATGGGGCTGGTCTGGAGAGGGAATGGGGCTGGCTGAGAGGGGGATCAGGGACCAGCAGGAATGGGCTGGACACTCCAGCCTGGACACTCCAGCCTGGCCCCCTCTCCAGCCCAGACCCCTCCCCAGCCTGGCCCCCTCCCCAGCCTGGGGCAGCGGGAATCCAACCCCACGGCATTTGGAGCCCCCTCCCCTGGGGCAGGACTGGGACAGGACCCAGAGCTGGGACACAAGGACGCTCCCCATCCCAGGGAGGAGCAGGCTGGATCCTCCCAAGCCCGGGCAGGAACCAGCACAGCTTCCCGAGGAGGGCAGCACTGGCACAGCCTTCCTCCCACCCCCGATTCCCAGACCATCCATCCCTCGTTAACAGGAATTAATTTCCCCTCAGGTTCTGGAGCCGAGGCTGAGCAGCCCCTTCCCCACCTGCCAGGGGGAGCAGGATCCCCTCAGCAGCCCCAGGAGCTGGGCTTTTGGGGGTATTTTTCACCTAAATCACCTGCTTTGCTCTTTATTGCTCCCCCAGACACTAAAATCAATCAGAGCCCATCACGAGGCTTTGCCTGCTCTGGTTTTTTTTGGGAATTTGCAGCACCACGAGGGGCAGACAAAGGCAGAGCCCTCCTTGCCTTTGTTCAGAGGCTCCCAGAATTTTGGGGGGCAGAGCTCCTGAGCCTGGGGATCCCCTGGGAGCTCCCCCCTCCCTTCCCAGGAGCAAACAAAGGCAGGAGCCGGGATGTTTCTGCCACACAAAACCCCTACGGAGGCTTTCAAAACTCAGCTGTGGGGTTGAAGCCTGGCTGGGCTCGTTCCCCCGGGCTGGGCAAGGTCGAGCAGAGCCATCCCCTCCCCTGGCAGCCCCAGCCAGGTCCAGATTTACAAGGAGCTGCCCATAAAAAGCTCCCAGAGCAGCTGCAATTCCAGCAGGGCCCCGGGGCTTTGTTCAGGACCCGCCCGGCCACAAATCTCGGCCGTAAAAGGGCCAGAGGGGAGGGGGCGACGCTGCTCCTGAGCCCTCGGATGTGAGAGGAATTCCTGGGGAACGGGGGGATGAGCAGGGAGAAGCAGCAGGGAGCCCCCACCCTCTGCAGGGTCTGGGGACATCCAGGGGGCTCTGAGCCACCCTGGGGTGACAGTGGCAGTGCCAGGCAGGACAGAACCCCAGAGACCCTGACGGGGGGGCAAGGCACGGCCCCCAGGAACACTGAATTTTCATTTTTTCGATATTTTTTTCCCCTTTTTCTCCCTGCCTGCCTGCGGTTTCTGTTCTCTCAGCTCGTCCTCCCGTTTTTCCAAGGAACACTAGAGGACTCCAGCGTCCTCCCAAAGCCTCTCAGAGCCTGGAATTGGTACTGCAGGGAGGGCAGCAGGACCCAGATCGTGTTTAGCTCCCGGGCTGGTTATAATGAAACAGGCAGCATTAAAAAAAAATATAAAAATGATGGGAAGAAAAGGAGATAAAAAAAAGCCTTTTCTTTTTTTTTTTAACTCCCAAGCCGAGCCAGCTCGGTGGGAATGGCAGAGAATGAGCAATGGAGCTCCAGGATGGCAGGGAGGGAGTCTGGCCTCTCCTGGCCGGGGAGCAGCAGATTTGGCACCCCAGAGGGAGGAGGAGGCTCCCTGGAGGAGCCTCCTCAGCAGGAGATGGGCAGAAATGTCCTGGGGGCTCCGAGGGGATTTTGGGGTGTCCTGTGCCCTGCCCAGGTGTTTTGCACTCCCTGCTGTGTCCTGGGGGCTCCGAGGGGATTTTGGGGGGTCCTGTGCCAAGCCTGGGCGTTCTGCACTCCCTGCTGTGTCCTGCAGAAATGCCCTGAGTGGATTTTGGGGTGTCCTGTGCCCAGCCCAGGTGTTCTGCACTCCCTGCTGTATCCTGTGCTGTGCCAGCCCTGTCCTGGGGGCTCTGAGGGGATTTTGGGGTGTCCTGGGGGCCCTGAGGGGATTTTGGGGGGTCCTGTGCCCTGTCCAGGTGTTCTGCACTCCCTGCAGAAATGCCCTGGGGGCTCTGAGGGGATTTTGGGGGGTCCTGTGCCCAGCCCGGGCATTCTGCACTCCCTGCTGTGTCCTGTGCTGTGCCAGCCCTGCCCTGCAGTGATCCTGAGTGACAGGGGGGTGACAGGGGGGTGACAGGCATGGCCTGAGGGGACAATCCCCTCCCTCCCCAGCCCAGCCCAGCCCAGCCCAGCCCAGCCCGGCCCAGCCCAGCCCGGCCCAGCCCAGCCCAGCCCAGCCCAGCCCAGCCCAGCCCAGCCCGGCCCAGCCCAGCCCGGCCCAGCCCAGCCCAGCCCAGCCCAGCCCAGCCCTCACTCACCCAGGTAGCCCTGGGTCTTCTTCTGCAGGGCGGTGACGGGACAGTCCTTGTGGGCCAGCAGCAGCTGCTTCAGCTGAGCCACCTCGTTCCTGAGCAGCGTCACCTCGTTCTGAGGGGACAAGGACACACAGAGCCCTGTCACCCTTGGCAGCCTGCCAGCCTCACCCTGCTCGGAGCGTCCCAAAAACCCTCAGAGCTCCCCAAAAACCCTCAGAGCTTCCCAAAAACCCTCAGAGCTTCCCAAAAACCCTCAGAGCTCCCCAAAAACTCCTCAGAGCATCCCAAAAACCCTCAGAGTGTCCCAAAAACCCTCAGAGCTCCCCAAAAACACTCAGAGCTCCCCAAAAACTCCCTCTGCAACGTGACAGCTGCACCCCGAAAGTGCCAGAGGGAAGAGCTGCTCTAAATGTCCTGGAAGGGAACAAAGCCCAAAAGTGCCAGGGCTGTGCCAGGGCTGTGCCAGGGCTGTGCCAGGGCTGTGCCAGGGCTGCACCCTGACCATACCAGGGCTGTGCCAGGGCTGTGCCAGGGCAGCACCCTGACCATACCAGGGCCGTGCCAGGGCTGTGCCCAGCCCCATTACATACTCACGCTCAGCTGGATGTTCTGGCTGGTCAGCTCCTCGGCTTTCTTCTCCAGGGAGGACACCCAGAGCTTGCGCTTCTGGCGGCAGCGCGAGGCGGCGGCGCGGTTCCGCTCCAGGAAGCGCTGCCGCCGCTCGTCGGGGTCCTCGTCCGCCGCCCGCCGCCGCCGCCCGCCCGTGCTGGGCGTGGGCTGGGCCGGGGACACCTGCAGGGCACAGGGGACAGGGCACAGGGCACAGGGGCGGGCTCAGCACAGCTCTGGGGACGGGCAGGACACAGCGCTCGGTCCCGCTGCCGCCGCCACGCACGGTCGCTGATAATCCCAGGTTTTAAGAACGCAATTTGCTTGAAAAATTAATTTTCCCCTCAAAACCTCCAGCTAAACAATCTCTAGGAGGCTACGGGGAGCTGGGGGGTTTGTAGGGCCCTGGTTTTATTCGGGAGAACAAAGGGAGAGCAGGCAGGGCTGGCAGGCGCGGCCCCGCCGAGCGAGGGCCAGCCCAGCCCCGGGCCGGCCCGCAGCCCCTCCGCAGCATTTGGAGATTAAACTCGGCGAGCTCGGCCCAGCTGGAGCAGGTGGCCACGCCGAGGGAAGGCTGGCTGGCGTTTGGCTGGCTGCAGGAGCCAGCCCGGCCGATGGCCTGAGAGGGGAGCGTTTAACACCGAGCTGGGCGGGGAGGAGAGAGGGGAAATGTTCCTTCCCATCGCCTGAGAGGGGAGCATTTAACCCCCAAGCTGGGCGGGGAGGAGAGAGGGGAAATGTTCCTTCCCATCCCCGGGGCTGTCAGGCAGATGAGCCAGGGCTGGAGCTCCTGCCTGCTGGGCTGGGAGTGCCTCCGTGCTGGAGCAGCGCTGCAAAGAACAGGTTTTAACCCGCTCTGCAGCACGGGGAGGAGGCTGGGAGGTTTTCTGCTCCTTGCCAAGCCCTGGGAGCCCCAGCCCGCCCTGCCCAGCCCCGGGGGAGCAGCAGCAGCAGCAGCAGCAGCACAGACCTGTGGCTGGGCTGGGGAGGGGGCGTCGGGGTGCTGGCCCAGGACCTGGCTCTGCTCCGGCCGCGCGGTCACCATCGCCACCAGGCTGCTGCCGTTCAGCGAGGATGATGCTGCCAGGCTGGCCTTCAGCCTCTGCCAGGGAAGAAAAGGGACATTGAGGAGCTGCCAGGGACAGCAGAGGAGCTGCTGGGGCCCCCAGCAGCCCCTGCCACCCTGCAGCCACCCTGCTGACAACAGGCACCAGCAGTGTCCAGCCCAGCCCAGTGTCCATTCCAGTGTCCAGTGCCCAGCCCCGTGGGCAGTGTCCATTCCAGTGTGCAGTGTCCAGCCCAGTGGGCAGTGCCCAGCCCAGCCCAGTGTCCATTCCAGCCCAGTGTCCAGTGCCCAGCCCAGTGGGCAGTGTCCAGCCCAGACCTGCTGCTGGCACTGGCAGCAGTTCCCTGCCCAGCTGGCAGCTCCAGGCCCTGAGCAGGCTGCAGAGCCCAAGAGTCCCTGAGTGCCCGCAGCAGGATCTGGGGGGTGAGAGGAACCCAGAGGAACCCACGGGTGCCTGGCCATAAATCCCTCCCTGGCTCTGGAGGCTGAGGGACCCCCGTGCCCCCCTCCCTCCCTGCCACTCACCATTTTGGCTTCAGAGTGCACCGGGAGTCCTGAGGGCGAGAGGGACCCGCTGCTGTTGATGGGGGGCCCGGGGATGCCGGGGATGTTGGGTACCATGGCCACGGGCCGGGCCAGCTGCAGGGGAGCAGGACGGCAGCGTTGGCACAGCAGCTCTGCAGGAGCTCCCTGCCACAGCAGCTCTGCCCATCCTGACAAGCCCTGCTCAACTCCTGCCATCCCTGACTCCTGCTGCCACCCACAGCGGCTGTGCCACAATCACCCAGCACAGGGAACGGGCAGCTCCTTCCCTTCCCTTCCCTTCCCTTCCCTTCCCTTCCCTTCCCTTCCCTTCCCTTCCCTTCCCTTCCCTTCCCTTCCCTTCCCTTCCCTTCCCTTCCCTTCCCTTCCCTTCCCTTCCCTTCCCTTCCCTTCCCTTCCCTTCCCTTCCCTTCCCTTCCCTTCCCTTCCCTTCCCTTCCCTTCCCTTCCCTTCCCTTCCCTTCCCTTCCCTTCCCTTCCCTTCCCTTCCCTTCCCTTCCCTTCCCTTCCCTTCCCTTCCCTTCCCTTCCCTTCCCTTCCCTTCCCTTCCCTTCCCTTCCCTTCCCTTCCCTTCCCTTCCCTTCCCTTCCCTTCCCTTCCCTTCCCTTCCCTTCCCTTCCCTAGCTGCCCCTGCTCCCCCTGCCCCTCCTGCAGCCCCCCTGGCTGGGAGGGGAGACATGGAGAGCGTGGGCTGGGCAGGGCAGGCGGCTCTGGAAGCTTCTCTCACCGAAATGACAGAAGGCATCTGCACGGGGGGCCCGGGCAGCACGGGCATGGTCTGGCCGTTGGCGAGCTGCACGACGAGCGGGAGGGAGCTGCTGGGAGACCTGCAAAAAACAGCCATGCAGCCCTGCCCTGGGAGACCTGCAAAAAACCAGCCCTGGAGCCCTATCCTGGGAGAGCTGCACAACACCAGCCCTGCTCTGGGAGAGCTGCAGAACAACAGCTCTGCCTGGGCCATGGCAGGGGCCAGCAGCTCGGGGGGGACACTCCAGAAGGACCAAACACGGCCTGAGACAATCCCTGAGACAACCCCTGAGCCATCCCAGCCCCTGACACAACTCCTGACACAACCCCTGACACAATCCCTGAGCCATCCCAGCCCCTGACACAACTCCTGACACAACCCTGACACAACCCCTGGGACAACCCCAGACACAACCCCAGACACAATCCCTGAGACAACCCCAGACACAATCCCTGACACAACCCCTGACACAACCCCTGACACAATCCCTGACACAACCCCTGACACAATCCCTGAGCCATCCCAGCCCCAGACACAACCCCTGACACAATCCCAGACACAATCCCTAACACAATCCCTGACTCCATCCCAGCCCCAGACACATTCCCCACCAGCCAGGCCGTGCTGAGCTCAGGGAGCGCTTCCATCTCTCCCCACGGAGCGTTTTGCCTGGTTTTGCCTGGTTTTGCCTCGTTTCACCGCGCTCTGCCTCGCTCCCCAGCTCCAGCACAATCAGTTCCCATGGCTGCACCGCACCCGCCGCCGCCGCAGACGGAGCCTGGCGGCCGTGCCAGCCCCGCTGGGGCAGCTCCTGGGGCTCCCAGGGAACTCCTGGACGGAATTCTGCCGTACTCACCCCAGCTGTCTGTTGGAGGGGGGGGCCTGGGTGATGACGGAGGTGGGGGACGGCAGCGTGGGGTGCAGGGGGTCGTAGCCCAGGTGCAGCGGCAGCGAGCCCGGCCGCACGATGGTGGGCGTGGGTGTGGAGAGGATCACGGGCTTGGAGGGGCCCTCCTGTGGGGCAGAACACACAACAGGGGCTGCTGGCTGCCAGCCCCTCACCCCCACCACGGCCCTTCCTCCTGCAGCCTTCAGAGATCCCCGTCACAGAAACTGAGGGCAGCACATCACCCACGGCACATGGGGAGGGGGCAAAGCTCCAGCCCCTCCATTTGGGGTGTTTGGGAGGGGGGCAAAGCTCCAGCCCCTCCGTTCGGGGTGTTTGGGAGGGGGGCAAAGCTCCAGCCCCTCCATTTGGGGTGTTTGGGAGGGAGATGAAGCTCCAGCCCCTCCGTTTGGGGTGTTTGGGAGGGGGGCAAAGCTCCAGCCCCTCCATTCAGGGTGTTTGGGAGGGGGGCAAAGCTCCAGCCCCTCCGTTTGGGGTGTTTGGGAGGGGGGCAAAGCTCCAGCCCCTCCGTTCGGGGTGTTTGGGAGGGAGATGAAACTCCAGCCCCTTCATTTGGGGTGTTTGAGAGGGAGCTGAAGCTCCAGCCCCTCTGTTTGAGGTGTTTGAGAGGGAGGAAAAGCTCCAGCCCCTTCATTTGGGGTGTCTGGGAGGGAGCTGAAGCTCCAGCCCCTCCATTCAGGATGTTTTAGAAGCTGCAGCCCCTCTATTTGGGGTGCTTCACACAGGGGTGAATCTCCAGCCCCTCTGTCCCTTCAGAGGCCCGGCTCAGGCCCGAGGAGCCCGGCTCAGGCCAGACAAGCCCGGCTCAGGCCAGACAAGCCCGGCTCAGGCCAGACAAGCCCAGCTCAGGCCCTGACAAGCCCGGCTCAGGCCAGACAAGCCCGGCTCAGGCCCGAGGAGCCCGGCTCAGGCCAGACAAGCCCGGCTCAGGCCAGACAAGCCCAGCTCAGGCCAGACAAGCCCGGCTCAGACCAGACAAGCCCCGCTCAGACCAGACAAGCCCGGCTCAGGCCAGACAAGCCCGGCTCAGGCCAGACAAGCCCGGCTCAGGCCAGACAAGCCCAGCTCAGGCCCTGACAAGCCCGGCTCAGGCCAGACAAGCCCGGCTCAGGCCCCGAGGAGCCCGGCTCAGGCCGGGCCAGCCCCACCTTGTCCGGGGGCCGGGGCGAGCGGGGCCGCGGCGAGGCGGGGCTGTCCGGCGGGGACGAGTCCACCTCCAGCGGCTCCTCCTCCTTGATCCTGATGTCCGGCGTGGAGGGCAGGGACATGTCCAGGGCCGCCGAGCCCTGCGGGGAGGAAGGGACATCAGCTGGGCAGGGACAGACGGCTGGGCAGGGACAGACAGCTCTGGAAGGGATAGCTCTGGGAGGGACAGTCAGCTGGGCAGGGACAGACGGCTGGGGAGGGACAGACGGATGGGCAGGGACAGACGGCTGGGCAGGGACAGACGGCTGGGGAGGGACAGACAGCTCTGGAAAGGACAGACAGCTCTGGAGGGACAGACAGACGTTCTGGGAGGGACAGACAGACGCTCTGGAAGGACAGACAGACGCTCTGGAAGGACAGACAGGCAGATGCTGTAAGGACAGACAGACGCTCTCGCCCTGTCTGTGGCAGGCTCGTGCTCGCAGCCCGTGCCAGATTGTTGCCGTTATTTATTTGCACATTCTGTAAGGACACACAGACACTGTAAGGACAGACAGATGCTGTAAGGACAGACAGACAGACACTCTGGAAGGACAGACAGACGCTCTGGGAGGGGGCCCATCTCGCCCTGTCTGTGGCAGGCTCGCGCTCGGGCCCGTGCCTGTTTTGGACTGTTGCCGTTCTTTATTTGCACACTCTGTAAGGACAGACAGACGCTGTAAGGACAGACAGACACTATAAGGACAGACAGACGCTCTGGCCCTGTCTGTGGCAGGCTCAGGCCCGTGCCTGTTTTGGACTGCTGCCGCTCTCTGTCTGCAGCGCGGGGCTGCTCCCGCCCCGGCCGAGCGGCGCTGCCGGCACAGCCGCCCCGGCAGCCCCAGCTGGCCGCGCTCTGCGGGCTCCCAGCCCCACACACGGCTCCTCCAGGGCCCTCACTGGGGTTTGGGGTATAAAACAGCCCTGCTGAGGAGAACAGGTACCCCAGCCAAATGCCTGCGAGTTACAGGAGGCGCTTTCATTCACAGCAGAGCTGTAAAACATTGTATAAATCAGCCTGAATTATTTTATTGCCCGATTATCAAAAGCAAACAAAGAGCCATGCAAGTTATTAAATATCTATGAGCGCCCCATTAAAATAAAACCCGACCATATGCCTGGACTTGGCCACTTGCCACCACCCTGGGATCCAGCAGGGCCACGTGGCCCGGTGGAACCAGTCCTGAGGTGCAGGGGACAGGGGACAGCTGAGGGGGACAGGGGACAGCTGAGGGGGACAGGAGACAGCTGAGGGAGGGCTCGGCTGTCCCGGTCCCCGAGCTGCAGGAGCGAGGGAGGGCAGGGATGCGGCTGCAGAGCTCCAGAATCAGCCGGTCCCTCCTCCTGTCCAGGCAGGGGAAACTGCCCCCAAACCAGCCCTGACAGCTGCTTGTCCTCTATCCCTCCATGCTCCCTGTCCGTCCATCCGTCCATCTGTCCGTCCATCCATCCATCCATCCATCCATCCATCCATCCATCCATCCATCCATCCCTCCCTCCCTCCCTCCATCCAGCCCCTCATTTTGGGGCATTTTAGGAGGGGATGCAGCTCCAGCCCCTCAGTTTGGGGCATTTTACAGCTCCAGCCTCTCCTTTTGGGGTAGTTTAGAGCCCCAGCCCCTCATTTTGGGGCATTTCACAAAGGACACAGTTCCAGCCTCTCGGTTTGGGGCATTTCAGAGCTCCAGCCCCTCGGTTTGGGGCATTTCAGAGCTCCAGCCCCTCGGTTTGGCGTATTTCAGAGCTCCAGCCCCTCGGTTTGGGGCATTTCAGAGCTCCAGCCCCTCGGTTTGGGGCATTTCAGAGCTCCAGCCCCACGGTTTGGGGTATTTCAGAGCTCCAGCCCCACGGTTTGGGGTATTTCAGAGCTCCAGCCCCTCGGTTTGGGGTATTTCAGAGCTCCAGCCTCTCGGTTTGGGGTATTTCAGAGCTCCAGCCCCTCGGTTTGGGGTATTTCAGAGCTCCAGCCCCTCGGTTTGGGGCATTTCACAAAGGAGCCAGCTCCAGCCCCTCCTTTCGGGGTATTTTACAGCTCCAGCCCCTCGGTTTGGCGTATTTCAGAGCTCCAGCCCCACGGTTTGGGGTATTTCAGAGCTCCAGTCCCTCGGTTTGGGGTATTTTACAGCTCCAGCCCCTCAGTTTGGGGTATTTCAGAGCTCCAGCACCTCGGTTTGGGGTATTTCAGAGCTCCAGCCCCTCGGTTTGGGGTATTTCAGAGCTCCAGCCCCTCGGTTTGGGGTATTTCAGAGCTCCAGCCCCTCGGTTTGGGTATTTCAGAGCTCCAGCCCCTCGGTTTGGGTATTTCAGAGCTCCAACCCCTCGGTTTGGGTATTTCAGAGCTCCAGCCCCTCAGTTTGGGGTATTTCAGAGCTCCAGCCCCTCAGTTTGGGGTATTTCACAAAGGACACAGTTCCAGCCCCTCAGTTTGGGGTATTTTACAGCTCCAGCCCCTCGGTTTGGGGCATTTCACACAGGACCCATTTCCAGCCCCCCGGGCGGCTCCCCCGGGCGGCTCTGCCCGCGGTAGGTGCAGCAATAACCATTTCCCTGCCCTTTTTAGAGCACAGCCGCGGCCGCGGGGATCACAAAGGAGCCGGGATTAACATGCAGCAACGCTCGAGCCGCTTAAAGCGCCCCCGGGGAAGCTCCCGCTGCGCCCGTGGTTTTAATTAACGGCGCTGGAGCGAGACCACCCTCGCAAAGGGGAGGACAAACACAAAACTGGATGCCGGGAGCTCAGCCCGGCCGGGGAGCGAGCAGCTGACCTCGCCCGGACGGGGCGTCTGAGCAGGGACAATCCCTTCCCTAAAACCCGAGCTCCCCGCGTGAGGAACATTCCAGAATCGTTTCTTAGGAGTATGCAGGCCGAGCCATGTCCCGGCAGCACAGCCCGGGGCCGCTCGGGGCTCCTCGGGGCTGCTCGGGGGTTCGGTGGGTGAACATGCCCGGCCTTTCCTGCCCCCCATCCTGGGCCACTCCTGCCCTCCATCCCCGGCTGCTCCTGCCCTCCATTCCTGCCTGTTCCTGCCCTCCATCCCCGGCTGTTCCTGCCCTCCATCCCTGCCTGTTCCTGCCCTCCATCCCTGCCTGTTCCTGCCCTCCATCCCCGGCTGTTCCTGCCCTCCATCCCTGCCTGTTCCTGCCCTCCATCCCCGGCTGTTCCTGCCCTCCATCCCTGCCTGTTCCTGCCCTCCATCCCCGGCTGTTCCTGCCCTCCATCCCCGGCTGTTCCTGCCCTCCATCCTGGGCCACTCCTGCCCTCCATTCCCGGCTGTTCCTGCCCTCCATCCCCGGCTGTTCCTGCCCTCCATCCCTGCCTGTTCCTGCCCTCCATCCCTGCCCGTTCCTGCCCTCCATCCCCGGCTGTTCCTGCCCTCCATCCCTGCCTGTTCCTGCCCTCCATCCCCGGCTGTTCCTGCCCTCCATCCCTGCCTGTTCCTGCCCTCCATCCCTGCCTGTTCCTGCCCTCCATCCCCGGCTGTTCCTGCCCTCCATCCCCGGCTGTTCCTGCCCTCCATCCCTGCCTGTTCCTGCCCTCCATCCCCGGCTGTTCCTGCCCTCCATCTCCGGCTGTTCCTGCCCTCCATCCCCGGCTGTTCCTGCCCTCCATCCCTGCCTGTTCCTGCCCTCCATCCCTGCCTGTTCCTGCCCTCCATCCCCGGCTGTTCCTGCCCTCCATCCCCGGCTGTTCCTGCCCTCCATCCCTGCCTGTTCCTGCCCTCCATCCCCGGCTGTTCCTGCCCTCCATCCCCGGCTGTTCCTGCCCTCCATCCCTGCCTGTTCCTGCCCTCCATCCCCGGCTGTTCCTGCCCTCCATCCCCGGCTGTTCCTGCCCTCCATCCCTGCCTGTTCCTGCCCTCCATCCCTGGCTGTTCCTGCCCTCCATCCCTGTCTGTTCCTGCCCTCCATCCCGGGCTGTTCCTGCCCTCCATTCCCGGCTGCTCCTGCCCTCCATCCCGGGCTGTTCCTGCCCTCCATCCCTGCCTGTTCCTGCCCTCCATCCCGGGCTGTTCCTGCCCTCCATCCCTGCCTGTTCCTGCCCTCCATCCCCGGCTGTTCCTGCCCTCCATCCCTGCCTGTTCCTGCCCTCCATCCCCGGCTGTTCCTGCCCTCCATCCCCGGCTGTTCCTGCCCTCCATCCCTGCCTGTTCCTGCCCTCCATCCCCGGCTGTTCCTGCCCTCCATCCCCGGCTGTTCCTGCCCTCCATCCCGGGCTGTTCCTGCCCTCCATTCCCGGCTGCTCCTGCCCTCCATCCCGGGCTGTTCCTGCCCTCCATCCTGGGCTGCTCCTGCCCTCCATCCCGGGCCACTCCTGCCCTCCATCCCCGGCTGTTCCTGCCCTCCATCCCCGGCTGTTCCTGCCCTCCATCCCGGGCTGTTCCTGCCCTCCATCCCTGCCTGTTCCTGCCCTCCATCCCCGGCTGTTCCTGCCCTCCATCCCTGCCTGTTCCTGCCCTCCATCCCCGGCTGTTCCTGCCCTCCATCCCCGGCTGTTCCTGCCCTCCATTCCCGGCTGCTCCTGCCTCCCTTCCCCGCTCCAGAACAAAGGGCAGAGCCTTTGCCGCAGCCGCATACCAATGAGAGAGATCAATTTCGGTTTAAAGAGCCTGTTATTGGCGAGGGGGGGAGCGGCTGGGAAGGCAGGTTTCAGTTTTAATTCTGAATTCCTCCGTTCCCCATCTCGGGAAGATTTACGCGGCTCGGCTCCCGCAGTTTATTTCCGAGCAGCGCCGCTGACTGCGAGCGTATGCACGGACATAGATCAATTTAGTAAATGTATGTGCCAGGCTGAGCGCCCGGCACGCATCTGCTGCTGCTCCCGCCCGGCGAGCGGGGAGGGGCGGGGGCTGGAAATGTCCTTAATTAGCTGCTTTCTGATGAGATCCCGTTGTCCTTCAGCCCCTGGCGCTCGCCGGGCTGCGGGGGCAGCCTGGATCGATGGCGCTGGCGGAGCGGAGAGCTCTTTGTTAGCGAAAGCTGCTCTTTTCCACCGAGCTGCCGCGCTGGATCAACGCCCCGCTGCCCCCCCAGCCCCTGCCTGCCCCTCCAAGGCTGGACCCCGCCGGATCTCGGCCCCGAGGGGGTTCTGCTCCCAGCCCGGGTCCTGCAGCTCCTTCCCGAGCTGTATTTTGGGTACTCCCCCTCTCTAGTTCCCCCCCCTTTTTTCGAAGTGCAAAGCCAAAGGAATAATAAACCATTAAATCTGCTCTCGGCAGGCCAGGATGAGTGGGAAAAGCAGCCAAAGTCACCCGAGTTACAAAAACAAGACCCCACACGGCAGCAAATTCTACCCCAGGGCCGGTGCCTGCCACAGGAGCGGCCCCCAGTCCCTCCCAGTCCTCCCAGTGCAGCCGCAGCCTCTTGCCTTTTTCTCATCATCCTCAGCAGCTTTCTTGAACTCGTGCTCGAAGGAGCTGGCCAGCTCGTTGAAGAGTCCCACCTCCTCACAGTTCTTCAGGAACCGCGTCGGGGTCGGGGTCTGATCTGGGTCGGGTTGGAACACCGAGAATTGGTCAGGGAGAGCAAAAAAAACCCATTTTCCCACCCCAGTCCTTCACTGGGGAGCCCTGGGGAGTGCGGGTGTCACCCCGGGGACAGCCAGCGACACTTTGGAACAATCATTTTGTGCTGGTTTTGTTTCTCGGGTGTTTAAGGGAATAATCACTGGAGGGAGAGGATTTCTGGGAATTCCTGGCTGTGGGATTCCCGTCCCTCCCACCCCGGGGGGCTGCCCCGTCCTCAGCTGGACAAGGAGGGGAAATCGGGAGTGGGATCTCCCTGAAATCATCAACACAGGGACTGAGGAGAGGGGAGAGCAGCCCCAGGGCCGGGCAGAGCCTCTGCCCTCCCCGTGCCAGCTCTGAGCCCCAAAGTGATTCCCTGGAATGCTCTCTGCCCTCCCCGTGCCAGCTCTGAACCCCAAAGTGATTCCCTGGAATGCTCCTCTCCCTGTGCCAGCTCTGAGCCCCAGAGCGATTCCTGGGAATGCTCTCTTCCTCCCTGTGGGACCTCTGAACCCCAGAGCGATTCCTGGGCTCTCTCCCGGCCCTGCTGTGCCCAGCCCTGCCTGTGGGACCGTTCCCCACCCCATTAACAGTCCAGTCCCGTTCCCCACCCCATTAACAGGTCCAGTCCCGTTCCCCACCCCATTAACAGGTCCAGTCCCGTTCCCCACCCCAGTAACAGGTCCAGTCCTGTTCCCCACCCCATTAACAGGTCCAGTCCTGCTCCCCACCCCATTCACAGTCCACTCCTGTTCCCCACCCCATTCACAGTCCACTCCCGGCCTCTCTGGCCATCACCCAGCCCAGAAAAGCCCAAGGAGCCTCCCTGCTGCAGTTCCAGCTCGGTGGGGAACCCCACCCCGCAGGAAAACACCGGGATTTTCCAGCACAAAGAGCATCCCTGGGGTGATTGAGCCCGGCCCCAAACCCTCCCTCTGCTGGGTTTGCCATGAAGCAAAATCCCCCTCTGGGCACCCTCCCTAAACCCCGGCACCCCACCGTCCCCATCCCCCTGCAGGAGGCTGGCTGTGCCGGGTGGATCCAGCCCTAAACCCCGGCACCCCACCGTCCCCATCCCCTGCAGGAGGCTGGCTGTGCGGGTCCAGCAGCCCCGGGGCTCCTCCGGGCTCCCTCCCGAGCTGCTGCAGACATTCCAGGGTGTAGGAACAAAGCTGGAGCCTCCCTGCTCCTGCCCCGAGCCGAGCAGCTCTCCACAGGTTCCCATAAAAATCCCTCTCCCCCCCAGGAGATCTCTGTGATCCGCCTGGGCCAGGTCCTGCTCCTGGGGAGGTGGGGAGGGAGCAACAAACCCCAGAGAAGAAATGATCCCAAAAATCCCAGAGCCAAAATGGTCCCAGAAACCCCAGAGCCAAAATGGTGGCTCAGAAAACCCTGGGATCGGTGGAATTTCAGGCAATAACAGCTGATCCCACGGCTCGAAGCCAGCAGGGTTTTACAGCCCTCACCCCCCTGTCCGTGCACACGGGGCCTGCACTGCTTTGGGGGCACTGCCCAGGGATAAATTTGGTTTGTTTGGGGTTTTTTTGGTGTTTTACCCCAGAGCAGCCCCCTGAGTGTCAGGGGTGACCTCGGTTCTTTGTATTCCTGAAGCGTTTCACCCTTGCCAGGGAGAGAAATCCTGAAATTCCCACTGGGGATGAATTCTGCCCACAGCCACAGCTCGCCCCAAACCCTCCGAGCCCGGCTGGATCCCCCTCCCTGCTCAGCTCGGAGGTGAGCGGGGCAGGAGCTGCCAGGCTCAGTTTGGGAGGGCAGGAAGGGCGTCCCCTCTGCTGCCCCTCAGGAGCAGCCTGGTCACCAGCAGGGACAGGAGGGACAGGAGGGACCCTGAGGTCTCTGGGGTTTGGGCTCCCCCCTCACTTGCATGCCCAGGTGCTGTGGGAGCTCCTCGCCGGGGCTCTGCAGAGCTCTGGGGCTTTAATTTATGAACTGCAGCTTCCTAAAAGCTGGGGAAAATTGACACCTGGGCTGAGAGGGGAAGCTGCTCTGTCAGGTTTGGTTCATCGTCCTCAAAGCACACGCAGAGACGTGAAAGCCCTTCTGGCCATAAATCCTCCAGCCTTTAATAAAAAAGGGCGAGAGCTTAAAAAAAAAATTTAAAAAAAAAAAAATCCCCCAAACCCCACAAAACCTGATACCACCATAAAAAAAGAAAAAAAAAAAAAACTTGGAAGGCTCTGGCTTTCCTTTTGGCCTGATTAAATGCAGATCACAGGAGGTTTTATGGGTTTTGCAGTGCATCTGGTCCCTGGCATCAATCTCGCGGGCGCGGGCCGGGCACGTACCTGCGATGATGACGGAGTCGGTGCGAGCGGGGCCGAATTTCAATGTCATCTCGTGCTTGTGCCTGTGCACCGCCAGGTGGTCCTCGTTGGTGAACCTCTGCAATCAAAGCGGTCACAAAATGGGGAATAAACGCGCTCTGGGTTTACTGCTCGTCCTGCCGTGGGGCTGGGGGGGAGAGGAGGATGGAGATGGGGGTGGGAGAGGATGTGGGGGTGGGAGAGGGGACAGAAGGGGACAGGGCTGGGGGAGAGGGGACAGGGCTGAGAGAGAGGGGACAGAAGGGGACAGGGCTGTGGGACACAGGACAGGGCTGAGAGAGAGGGGACAGGGCTGGGGGAGAGGGGACAGGGCTGTGGGAGAGGGGACAGGGCTGTGGGAGAGGGGACAGAAGGGGACAGGGCTGTGGGAGAGGGGACAGAAGGGGACAGGGCTATGGGAGAGGGGACAGAAGAGGACAGGGCTGTGGGAGAGGGGACAGAAGAGGACAGGGCTGTGGGAGCACAGGACAGGGCTGTGGGACCCAGGACAGGGCTGTGGGACACAGGACAGGCAGTGGGAGCAGAGGGGGAAAGGGAAAAGCCTCTGTCAGGGGTCCTGCGGGGTGGGGGGCAAGGATTTTTAATAATCTGATTTTTAGGTGATGGCGCGAGGCGGCGGCTGCAGCTGATGGAAATGCACGGGAATTCTGCACCCCAAAATTCCCACTCTATGCTGGCTGAGGAAGAGGCGAATTTGGCGCAATTTGGGCAACTTTTCCTGCGTGGGGTGAGGCAGAGCCGGCCCCCAGCTGGAGATTCAGCTCCTGAGTTCTTGTGGAGCGATGGAGGGGGAGCATCTCCCCCCCACCCAAACCCCACCGCGGGGAGAGCCGCAGGACAGACCCCATCCCTCGGGAGGGTAAACCCCCCTGGAGGGCTTTGGGGCCGGCTTTGGGGCCGGGGAAGGCAGACAAAGGCGGCAGGGAGGGGGAGCGAGGCAGGGACGGGGTTAAAGCACAGCCCCATAAAGCTCAGGATGGATTGCAGTCTCTCCTAATAGACTGCGACAAACGGGCCGGGCTCCGCAGCGCTCTGGGCACGGAAACGCTGCAGCAGCAGCAGAGCAGCAGCAGAGCAGCAGCAGAGCAGCAGAGCAGCAGCACATCCCTGCCCTCTCCCCTTCCTTCCCTCCCTCTCCAGGCAGCCCAAACCCACCCGGAGCCACCTGCTCCTGTGGGGCCGCTCCAGCGTGACACCCACGGGGGCTGAGCACGGCTTTATTTATGGCTCTGCCGTTTGGGCAAATAAATCTGTGTTTTGGAGCTGAGCACGGGGGGGGACAATCCCTCGGTGCCAGGGGACAATCCCTCGGTGCCAGGGGACTCCTTGGTGGCAGGGGACAATCCCTCGGTGGTAGGGGACAATCCCTCGGTGGCAGGGGACAATCCCTCGGTGGCAGGGGACACCCCCTCGGTGGTAGGGGACAATCCCTCGGTGGTAGGGGACAATCCCTCGGTGGCAGGGGACACCCCCTCGGTGGTAGGGGACAATCCCTCGGTGGCAGGGGACTCCTCGGTGGCAGGGGACACCTCGGTGCCAGGGGACACCCTCTCGGTGCCAGGGGACACCTCCTCGGTGGCAGGGGACACCCTCTCGGTGGCAGGGGACACCCAGACCCGGGTCCCACCCAGCCCCAGCCCCCCCTGCCCGGGCTCAAGGACAAGGGGGTCACACGGAGCTCACAGGGCGCTGTGCTGTGATTTGGGCTCAGATTTAGAGAAATCGGAGCTGGCGGGAGGGAGCCAAGAGGTTTCTGCCTGCGGAACTCCAGGCACAGACCGAACCCCGGCTGCCCCGGCTGCGCTCCGTAACCAAACCCTGAATAAACCCGAAATAAAACTCCTCCGCAGCTCGGCCAAAATCCGCCTGATCTGGGGTTTTTCCTCCCCGCTGCTCCCTCCAGCCTCCCACAAACCCTTTTTGTCCAAGGAGCTTTCACAGATCCCGGCGACCCCGAAACGCTCGGAACAAAGGAGCGGCAGCGAGGGAATTCGGGAATTCGGGAATCGAGGGGCCCTGCAGGGGAAGGGACACCCACGTTTTCCACGGTTTTGGCCCCAAAATCCTCGGGTTTTATGGAATTCGGCTGCCCGCGGTGGGACCCTGCTGGGACGGGGTGAACCGAGGGAAATAAACCCGGCTTTTGTGCGGGGCCGGGATGAATATTTAGCGAGCGGGCGGCGTCGGAAATCTGAGCACCTGAGACGGGGGGTGGGGGAAAATGAAAAAGAAGAAAATTCCCAATTCGCCCGCTCCGTTTTGTGCGATATAAATGTGATTTTTAGGTCAGGGAGGGAAGAGCGGGAGGTGTAGAGCAGGGTCGTGTCTCTCCCACCAGCCCCAGCCCGGCCTCGCCAACGCCAGGTTTATTTTAATCTTTCATTTTCCTTCATTGCCGGATTTTTTTTTTCCCTAATTTTTTTTTTTTTCCCCGGCACTTTCCGTGCGTCGGGAGCGCGTTACAGCTCTATTTAACATCTTTATGTGGGCTCACAGCTCGGGAGCTCTCTCCTTCCCTGCGCAGAAATGCTCACAGACACAATATATCTTTCTGCACACATTTCCAAACGCCGAAACCCAGAGGCTGAGTCTGGCACTTGGGCTCTAAATCATGTCATTTTACACAGAGAGGGGAAGCAGAGGGGGAGAGGAGGGGGGGAGAGTAGGGAAAAAAATGGAATGAGTTAAAGCCACAGCGCTGGCTTTAATATTTAATCTCCTTCCATCAGCAGCTGACATACAGCAGGGTTATTTCAGCTGCTATTTTGCGGGTGTCGGAATTAAAAAGAAGATGTTGGCTGTAAAGTCTTTGGGGCGAGGGACAGGAGCAGGGCGAGCGCGCTGCCAGCCGGGCCCTCGGGGTTTCCCAGGCTGGAGCCGCTCCTGCAGCCCCAAATTCGGCGTTTTCCCCGTGAAGCCGGGCCGGGCCGGGCCGGGCCGGGCGAACCCGCGGTGCCGCAGCCCGAACGGCCCCGAGGCCCCGGGCGCCCGGTGCCCCCGGGCCGTGACAGCTCCGCGATGAATGCGCTCGTCGCAGCCGTCGGTAACGGCGCACACAATGCTGCCAGCTGCCGCGACAGCCCCGGGCGGGCGGGAGGGGATTTCTCCAGCAGTTTAACGAGCACGACACGAGCGACAAGGGCTTGGTTGGCTGCTCGGGGGTTTTCCTGCTTTTTGGAGAGCCGCTGTTTGCTGCGGGGGGGTCAGGCGAGCGCCGGGGCTGCCGCAGCCCCCAGGATGGGGAGCCTGGGGCAGGGTTTAACCTCGCCGGTCCCGCTCAGAGCCCAGCACCGAGCGGCTCCCGGGCCGGAATTCCCGGTGGAGCCCCGGGCTGCGGCTGCGGCAGCACCGACGTTCCCGGGCTGGGACTGCCGGGAGGGCCGGGGGGGCTGCGGGGCCGCTCACGGCGGAATTAACGGAATTAATTAACGAGCTGTCAGCGCCGCGGGGAGGCTGAGCTCTGCTCCGACCGTGACTCGGCACTGGAGCCACCCTGGCCTCGGGGCTGGAGCTGCCATGGTGACAGGGCTGGGGCCACCGCGGTGACAGGGCTGGAGTCACCGCGGCCACAGGGCTGGGGCCACCGCGGTGACAGGGCTGGAGCCACCGCGGTGACAGCGCTGGAGCCACCGTGGTGACAGCACTGGAGTCACCCTGGCCACAGGGCTGGAGCCGCCGTACCCGCGGGGACACTGCCCTGACACACCTGAGCACGGAGGGGACACAAGGGAGCAGCAGGAGGCTGCACTGCGGTGCGGGAGGGAAATGATGCAGGGCGAGCACGAGCCGAGCTCAAAGTCACCGCCGCCTTTAAAAGCTGCCACCCTTTGGGTTCGGGTTTCCAGGCTGCAGAGATGTTCCCAGCTCATTTCCATTCCCCGCTCGCCGGGCACAGGCGCAGGGTGGCCCAGGCGGGGTCAGGGTGGCCCCGTGGGCAGGGGACCCGGCGCTGTCCCGGGTGTGCTGTGACCCCAGCGCTGTCCCGGGTGCGCTGTGGCCCCGGCGCTGTCCCGGGTGTGCTGTGGCCCCGGCGCTGTCCCGGGTGTGCTGTGACCCCGGTGGCTGTCCCGGGTGTGCTGTGACCCCGGTGGCTGTCCCGGGTGTGCTGTGGCCCCGGTGGCTGTCCTGGGTTTGCTGTGGCCCCGGTGGCTGTCCCGGGTGTGCTGTGGCCCCGGCGCTGTCCCGGGTGTGCTGTGACCCCGGCGCTGTCCCGGGTGTGTGGCCCCGGCGCTGTCCCGGGTGTGCTGTGACCCCGGCGCTGTCCCGGGTGTGTGGCCCCGGTGCTGTCCCGGGTGTGCTGTGGCCCCGGTGGCTGTCCCGGGTGCGCTGTGGCCCCGGTGGCTGTCCCGGGTGTGCTGTGGCCCCGGTGGCTGTCCCGGGTGTGCTGTGGCCCCGGCGCTGTCCCGGGTGTGCTGTGACCCCAGCGCTGTCCCGGGTGTGCTGTGACCCCGGCGCTGTCCCGGGTGTGCTGTGACCCCGGCGCTGGCTCCATCTCCCATCTCCCATGTCCCGGCTGAGCGATCCGGGTCATTCCCTCCCCGGCCGCACGGATCAATTCGCCCGAGTGCCCCGAGCGCCCCGATGCGCGGCGATTCACGGCTCAGCGGCCGGGGGAGCGCGGCAATCACGGCGAGGAAGGCGGTGTCGGGTGCGGGGGCAGCGCCGCACGCACGGTCGGCTCGGCAGAACCCAACCCGCACGGACAAACGGACCCGTCTGTCCGTTTGCCTTTTCCGAACGGACCCGCGCCAGCGGCCACAGGAGAGGAGAGGCGCAGATTTGGGGGCCGGGGGTGCCCGGGGGTGCCCGGCAGAGCTCGGGGCCGCTCCCCACGGCCGGAGGAGGGACGGGAAGCGGCTCCGCTCCCGGTCCTGCCGTGGGGAGGAGGAGGAGGAGGAGGGGGGAAGGTTTGGAAGGAGCAGCTCAGGAAGGAAAACCAGACCGGGAAAGGAGCCGGGAGCGCTCGGGCTCCACGGCGGGGCCGCGTTCTACAGTCCAGGGAAAACCTGGAGGGGAGGAAGAGCCGGGAGAGGTCACCCCCTGCCCTGCCCTGCCCTGCCCTGCCCTGCCCTGCCCTGCCCTGCCCTGCCCTGCCCTGCCCTGCCCTGCCCTGCCCGGCCGGAGCCGCTCCGCACCGACCCCCGAGCCCCCCGAGCCCCCCGAGCCGCGGGCAGCAGGAAAAGCCGATTCCCGCCGGCTCCGTGGAAAGCGGGGAGGCTGCGGCAGCCCCGGGGTGCATTTGGAGCCATTCCTCCCCACCAGCTGCACCCCAGCTAAAGGGCAGCGAGATTTAAACCCTGAAATGGTATTTTTGGCTCTGGCGACTCCAGGGACGCTGTGTCTCTGCCTTTCCCTTTAAAATGCTGCTCCCTCCTGCCCCGTGATTGATTCCGGGTCCTTCCTTGTGTGCAAAAAAAAAAAAAAAAAAAAGAAAAAAAGAAAAAAAGGGAGGAATAACAATAATAATCAAGCTCTGGCCAGCGCTGGCTGAGGAATCCCCGGCCCAGCAGCCCCACGGAACATTGTGCAAAGCACCGCAATTGAGATTTTTTTCCCTCGTTTGCTCAGATAATTTTTTTTGGTAGGTCACTCCCCAAAGTTCCCTGCAATTTTACACAAAGAGCTGAGCGGGTTCTGGAGCCCACCCCATCCCACCGCCATCCTCCTTGGCCAGAAGGGCAGAGCGTTTAACTGGGAGTAGGTAAATAATTTAATTTACATTTCTATGGCTTTGCTCATCCCAAAGGGCTTCCCAGGCACAGCCCCCTCCTGGAATGCAGGTGTTCGGGCAGGGGGAGGAAGCATCTGGCTCGGTACGTGAGGAGCCAAGGACGTCCGGGGCAAAACCCTCCACCAGCTCCGCATTCCGCGGCCCTTTTTCATTTTCATTTTCCCCTTGAATTTCAGCGGAATCTCCCCGGGCAGAGCCGAGCACCAGGGAGCGGAGCCGGGACAGGAGCGGAGCCGGGACAGGAAGGCCGGGCACGGGGCGATCCCGTGGGATTCCTCACCGCCAAAACCCGCCCGGGGATCTCCCGAGCTCGGGGCTTTGGGAGGGAGCAGATGGACGAGTCGGGTTGTGGAGCACCTGGGCAGGAGCAGCGCCGTGGCTGGCACAGCTGGGCACACCTGGGCACAGCTGGACACAGCTGGCCCCACAGAGCAGACCCCCAAAACCCCGAGGATTGGGATTTTGGTACCCCCAAAACCCCGCGGATTGGGATTTTGGTACCCCCAAACCCCGCGGGATGAGGTTTTTAAATCCCCCAAACCCTGCGGGATGGGGTTTTAAACCCCAAAACCCCGCAGGATGGGGTTTTTAAACCCCAAAACCCCGCGGGGACGCGGCGATCCCCGAGCACGGCGGAGCGCTCTGAAATCCCGCTTTGCTCTCCATCCGAGCGCGGGTGATTAACAGCCGGGCGTTAATTACGGCTGCCAGGGGAGGCGAGCGGAGCGGCCCCGCGGCGGTCACCGGGGTGAGCGGGGTGGAGCCGCCGCGGGAGCGTCAGCGGCCGCGGAGCCGGCCCCGCATCCCCCGGGATCCCGCTCGGGGTGTGAATCACGGGGCCAGCGCCGCGTCCCGGCAGCGCCGCGGCCCCTCCGAGTGACCTTGGCGAGCCATCAATCCCCGCCGGGCCCAGACAGCCCCGGCAGCCGGGGAGGCTCCGTCCTCCTCCTCCTCCTCCGAGCGGCTCCGGGGCCGCGCACCGAACGAGCCCGGGAACAAAGGCACCGACGGCTCCTTCCCCAAACGTCGGCTCCAGAGCCCTAAAACAAACCCCAACACCAAAACAAACCCTAACCACACAAACGTCGGCTTCACGACCCCAAAACAACCCTAACCCAAACAAATCCTAACCCAAATGTCAGCTCCACAACCCTAAACCAAACCCTAACCCAAACATGGGCTCCATGACCCCAAAACAAATCCTAGCCCAAACAAACACCAACCCAAATGCCCTGGCCCTAAAACAAACCCTGACCCAAACAAACCCTGACCCAAACAAACCCTGACCCAAACAAACCTCAACCCAAACAAACCCTAACCCAAATGCCCCAGCCCTAAAACAAACCCTAACTCAAACAAACCCCAACCCAAATGCCCCAGCCCTAAACCAAACCCTAACCCAAACAAACCCCGACCCAAATGTCGGCTCCAGGACCCCAAAAGAGCCCCTGCCCCACAGCGGGCCCCGAGGGGGGCTGGCTGTGCCCCTGTGCCCGGGCCGGGAGCCCGCCCTGACTCAGCCTTGACCTTGGGACTGCCACAATCACCCGGAGGATGCCGCGGCCCCATTCAGCTTTTTAAGGGCCTGGAATGGCGATTTCCTTCAATTCAGCGCAGCGTTGGGAATGTGCCCACCCATTCACGGCGTGGAGCCTCTGCTGATGGCTTTATCGCCTGGAAAAGGGGTTTTTGTGCGGATTTATCTCCTGGGGAAGCTGCAGCAGCAGCAGCTGCCTGGGAAGGGCAGCAGGTCAAACACAAAGAGAATTCGAGTCACTCAAGGCTTTGGGGTTTGGGGTTTGTCCCCTGTAACGGCGCCGTGGAGGGAAAAGCTGCAGGGACCCGCGGATCCGGGGGTGCCTGGGTTAAAAACAACCCAAAAACGGGGAGAGGGAATTCCTGAGGGGTGGGAGAGGCACAGAACAGGGGGGCAAACTGAGATCTGGGGATACTTTGGGAGGGAGCTGCAGGAACCCCTGGGCCTGGCCCTGCCCCCAGGGTGTTTCACCCTGAGGTGTCCCGGGCCAGGCTGGGGAGTGCAATCCTGTCCCTGCTGCCCTCCCTGTTCACGGAGCTCCCAGACCCTCCCCAGAGCTCCAATTCCCACCCTGCAGGTCCCTTCATCTTCCCCATCCCCGCTACCAAAGCACCTGAAATTTTCCATCCATGCCACCCTCGATCCCTGCAATAAAAACTCCTTTTTGTGCCTCCGTTCCTGTGTAAAAACTCCTTTTTGTGCCTCCCCCTGGAGATTTTGGCCAACCTGCAGCTCCCTTCCCTCCTCCCCTGCCCCTGCTTCCCACATCCAGCCGCATTCCCGGCTCCTGCCTGCGCCGAGCCGTCAGCACTGCGGTAATTAAAGCTTTTAAAAAAGGAGAGCAGCAGCAGCAGAAAAAAAAAGAAAAAAAAATCAGCGTTTGCCTCTTTTTGCCTCTTGGAAGAGCCACCTGTTTTATCGGAACGGGGATTTATGGGCACATTAACGTGGAGCTGCTGCTCCCACCCTGATGAGGTTCTCAGTGACCCTCTTCTCCCCGGAGATTTATGGTTTCTCCCAGCACACTCCCATGCCTGACTCCATCCTGCAGCTCCCAGATCCCTCTTTCTTCCCCCAAAATCGTCTGCGGTCGGTTTTCAGAAGGTGCAGGGTTTTCCCAGCCAGGGGTCAGGTTTTTGGGGCAGAGGCTCCTTGCCTTCCTCCCGTTTTCCCACCCCCACTCTGTGACGGGATCAGGCTCGGGGGGCGAACACCGGCGCGATCCCGACGCCATTCCCAGCCAAAGCCGGAGCCTCCCAGCTGTGCTTGGCTCCCCAGTCACGTCCTGGCGCCCCAAACCCTCCCACCTGCAGCCCCCGAGCAGACACGGCCCTGAGGAGCCCGGAAAACCTTCCCCAGCAGCTTCCCCCACATCCACGGCGAGGTGCTGGTGCAGCGATGTGGAAACACAAAGCCAAGGTCACCAAAACCCATCCTTGAGGAGCCTGAGCCGCCCCTCCTGCCCACGTTTGGGCGGTAAAACCCGGCAGGGAGCGTTGGAATTCTGCTCCGGAGCTCTGCAGAGGCCGGGGCGCTGCGGCAGCACCAGCCCGGCTCTGGCACGGCCGTGACACAAACCGGGCTGGGAATCGCCTGCCCGGCCCCGGAGCCGCCACCGGGGCCACCCCAGCCCCGGGCTGGGCTGGGAGCAGGGGACGAGGGGACTGCAGGGGCTGCAGGGCAGGGAGGGCTCAGGGCCGAGCCCGGGGCACAGCGGGAAAGGCTCATTCCCGAATTCCCGGCACTGCAGGGCACCGGGAAAGGCTCATTCCCAAACTCCCGGCACTGCAGGGCACCGGGAAAGGCTCATTCCCGAACTCCCGGCACTGCAGGGCACCGGGAAAGGCTCATTCCCGAACTCCCGGCACTGCAGGGCACCGGGAAAGGCTCAGAGCTGAGCCCTGGGCACTGCAGGGCACCGGGAAAGGCTCATTCCCGAATTCCCGGCACTGCAGGGCACCGGGAAAGGCTCAGAGCCGAATTCCCGGCACCGCGGGGCACCGGGAAAGGCTCATTCCCAAATTCCCGGCACCGCGGGGCACCGGGAAAGGCTCATTCCCGAATTCCCGGCACTGCAGGGCACCGGGAAAGGCTCATTCCCGAATTCCCGGCACCGCGGGGCACCGGGAAAGGCTCATTCCCGAATTGCCGGCACTGCGGGGCACCGGGGAGGGCTCATTCCCGAATTCCCGGCACTGCAGGGCACCGGGAAAGGCTCATTCCTGAACTCCCGGCACTGCAGGGCACCGGGAAAGGCTCATTCCCAAATTCCCGGCACCGCGGGGCACCGGGAAGGGCTCGCCCCAAATTCCCGGCACCGCAGGGCACCGGGGAGGGCTCACCCCGGATTCCCGGCACTGCAGGGCACCGGGAAGGGCTCATTCCCGAATTCCAAGCACTGCAGGGGACCAGGAAAACCCCATTCCCGAATTCCCGGCACTGCAGGGGACCAGGAAAACCCCATTCCCGAATTCCCGGCACCGCGGGGCACCGGGAAGGGCTCGCCCCAAACTCCCGGCACCGCGGGGCACCGGGAAAGGCTCATTCCCGAACTCCCGGCACCGCGGGGCACCGGGGAGGGCTCACCCCGGATTCCCGGCACCGCGGGGCACCGGGAAGGGCTCACCCGGATTCCGGCAGCCCGGGATCACCTCCGGGTGGCTCTGCAGGTGCCAGGCGGCCGCGGCGGCAGCGGGGAAGGGCCGGAGCCCCACAGCAAAGGGGAAGGGGAGGGAAAGCGCTCCGGGAACCATCGCACCAGCGGAGCCATCGCACCAGCGGAGCCATCGCAGCAGCGGAGCCATCGCAGCAGCGCTGCCCTGCGCTCCCGCCGGGCTGGGATCGCCCTGCCGCCCCTCGGGGGCTTTCTCCTCCTAACGAGGGGTTTGAGACGCGGCTCTGCCCCCTCGTCTGCCGCCGGGGGATGCTCTGAGCTCCCGGCGATCGTCCCGGTGCCCCCGCAGACGTTCCCGTTTCCAAACACCCCCGGGGATAAACGCCCCAAAGGCTCCGCGGGCGCTCCGGCTCCCCCCGGCTCGCAGCTCCTTGTGCGCTGCCGCAAAGCCCCCCCAGCCCAGCCCAGCCCAGCCCCTCTCGCACGCATCTTTATTGTCTGCATCTCTATTCCCTGCGGGAATTTTAGGACTTTAATGTTTTTATTGTTTTAATCCGGCATATAAAAAAATTAAAAAAAAAAAAAAATCACTTGAGCGGAGCAGCTGGGCCGAGCGCAGGAAGCCGCGGCGCTTAAGCAGGTGTTAAAGTGGCGCTGGGGCTCGGAGATTTAGGGAGGATCGAGGGGCGGGATGAGCCCGAGCCGCGCTCAGCCTCTCCCAGCCCGAGTTTCGCTTTTGTGCCGCGCACCGGGAACGCGCTGAGGCCAAAACCCAGCCCGGGGCCAGGGCAGCGCTGGCCCCGCTCGCCCCCGGGACTCGCGGGGACGCTGGAGCTTGGCCCGGGCTCTGGCCTTTAGGAAAAACCCCAAATGTGTTTTTTTTTCCTTTGCTGAGCCTCTCCATCCCCAGCCCTTTGTGCAGGAGGACGCGGAGCCAGCCCAGAGCGCACACTCCGCTCCTGCCGGCACTTCCAGCCCCCTTGATGGACCCCGAACCCCCTTTAAGGACCCCGAACCCCCTTTAGGGACCCCGAACCCCCTTTAGGGACCCTGAACCCCCTTTATGGACCCTGAGCCTCCTTTATGGACCCCGAACCCCCTTTACGGACCCCGAACCCCCTTTATGGACCCTGAACCCCCTTTATGGACCCTGAGCCTCCTTTATGGACCCCGAACCCCCTTTACGGACCCCGAACTGCCTTTACGGACCCTGAACCCCCTTTATGGACCCTGAGCCTCCTTTATGGACCCTGAGCCTCCTTTATGGACCCCGAACCCCCTTTACGGACCCCGAACCCCCTTTATGGACCCTGAACCCCCTTTATGGACCCTGAGCCTCCTTTATGGACCCCGAACCCCCTTTACGGACCCCGAACCCCCTTTATGGACCCTGAACCCCCTTTATGGACCCTGAGCCTCCTTTATGGACCCCGAACCCCCTTTAGGGACGCTGAACCCCCTTTATGGACCCTGAACCCCCTTTATGGACCCCGAACCCCCTTTATGGATCCCCAACCCCCTTAATGGACCCCGAGATTCCTTTACGGACCCCGAACCGCCTTAATGGACCCTGAACCCCCTTTACCGACCCTGAACCCCCTTTATGGACCCCGAACCCCCTTCACGGACCCCGAACCCCCTTCACGGACCCCGAACCCCCTTCACGGACCCCAAACCCGACCCCCAGAGAGGCTCTCACACACAGCACCGAGAAACTGAGGGTGAAAACGTCAGCAAAAAAACCCCCGAAAATAAAAAACAGCCGAGTGAAAATCCACATATTTCTCTAGAAACACAGGAATTCGAGGCGGGTTTTCACCCCGCTGCCGACAGTTCTGCCCCCGGGGCGCTCAGGACACGCTGTGTCCTGTTCGGCCGCGCTCCAGTGCTCCCAGTACTCCCAGTATTCCCAGTGTTCCCAGTGCTCCCGCTGCCAGAGCCGCATGGATCCCGCGGCTGCCGCAGAGGGGCGGAGCGGCCTCCGCAGCCAACAAAGCATCCTTGGGAGAAAAAGGGCGGATTTCGGGCTGGCAGCGAGCGGGGGAGCGGCTCGGGAGGCGATTATTTGGGGGTTTCAATAAAAGCAGGGAGCGGGGAAAGCCGCCAGTCCCTCCTGCAGCCCTCGGAACCCTCGGCACCAGCGGGGAAGGGACCGAGCCCGGCACATTCCCCCTCCTCCTCCTCCAGACTGGGGTTTTTAAACCGTGAAGTGACAGCTTGGCTGGGGTTTAGACAAGAAGTTTACAGAAAATCCTGCGAACTCGGGCAGCTTTTTGAGGGCTGGATAAATCCCTTTCCCTCCCAGCCCCGTCCCTGCCGCGGTGCTGATGCTGGGATATCCATGATGCTGATAACGAGGTCTTTGTCAGAGCTGCTGCTCCGAGGAATCAGTGATTTGTTCTCACAGTAAAATAAAAAGGATTTACAGTTTGTCTCAGAGCAGCAGGCAGGGAGCGAGCGAGGCTTCAAAACCAAACAGCCTTGACTTCCAAATGCTGGGTTTAACACCGGGAAATATTGCACTTGCCAGGAAAACACCCAGAGCTCGGGGAGGGAGGAAGCGAGGAAAAGCTCAGACCCGGAGGGTTTGGCAGCTTTGGCTGCACTTTGAGACCCCTCCCTCCCTGGCCAAGCAGCCCCCCACACCACAGCCCCATTTCTGTGGGGTTTAGGGACAAACAACACGCAGGATTTGCAGTTCCCGAGAGAAACCCAGCCCAGGCCCGGCTCTGAGCCGGGCTCAGGCTCCAGCTTCGGTTCAGAGCCGCTTTCTGCTCCCCCCCGAGCACCAGAAACGACTGAGCCTGGCTCAGCCCAAGCCTGGCTCAGCCCAAGCCTGGCTCAGCCCGAGCCTGGCTCAGCCCGATCCTGGCTCAGCCCAAGCCTGGCTCAGCCCAAGCCTGGCTCAGCCCGAGCCTGGCTCAGCCCAAGCCTGGCTCAGCCCGAGCCTGGCTCAGCCCGAGCCTGGCTCAGCTCCTGGCAGCACAATTTGTATTTCTGGGACAGAGCAGAGCTCCAGGTGAGGACCTGGCTCAGCTCCCTCTGCCCAAAGCAGGAACTCCGTGGGTGTGAAAGTCTCTAAATGCAAACCAGAAGGAGCCACCCCCTGTGAGGGCACGGCCCAGCTCCTGGGGGGGATTTCTGCAGCCCTGATGGGGTTCCCAAGAGAGAGGAACCCTCCCTGATCCCATTCCAGAGAGAGGAACCCTCCCTGATCCCATTCCAGAGAGAGGAACCCTCCCTGATCCCATTCCAGAGAGAGGAACCCTCCCTGATCCTGTTCCAGAGAGAGGAACCCTCCCTGATCCTGTTCAAGAGAGAGGAACCCTCCCTGATCCTGTTCCAGAGAGAAGAACCCTCCCTGATCGATTTCCAGAGAGAAGAACCCTCCCTGATCCTGTTCAAGAGAGAGGAACCCTCCCTGATCCTGATCCAGAGAGAGGAACCCTCTCTGATCCTGTTCCAGAGAGAGGAACCCAGTGCCACCCTGGGCCAGTGCCACTCTGAGCCAGTGCCACCTCGGGGCCAGTGCCACCCTCGGCCAGTGCCACCCTGGGCCAGTGCCACCCCGGGGCAGAGCCCCCCCGGAGCCGTGCCCCCCTCGGGAAGGGAGCAGGGAGAAGCCTGAGCAGGGCTCTGCAGCAGAAATCCTTCCCTGCAAGGACACTGCAGCACCGAGCCTCCAGCCTCATCCCAGCTGTTCCCGGCTCATCCCGGCTCATCCCGGTGGCCCCAGTGCCCAGCTCCAGCTCCAGGCTGGAATCTGGGACCCTGCCCAGCCCCACTGCCCAGCCCCACTGCCCAGCCCCACAGTCCAGCCCCACAGTCCAGCCCCACAGTCCAGCCCCACTGCCCAGCCCCACAGTCCAGCCAGAATTCAGGACACCGTCCATCCTGGTGTCCATCCCAGTGTCCATCCTGGTGTCCATCCTACTGTCCATCCTAGTGTCCATCCCACTGTCCATCTGTCCATCCCAGTGTCCATCTGTCCATCCCACTGTCCATCTGTCCATCCCGCTGTCCGTCCCGCTGTCCAGCCCTCCCTGTGACACACGAGGCCGTGGCCCCCGCGTGCTCCCGCCACAGAACTCTTCCAAGAACTGCCAAGGAATCCCGGCCAGAGGAATGATAAAGATTTTAACTTACAGGAAATGCTGCTATTAAATAATATTTAAGTCTTAATTATATTTTAAACCAGCCATTTTGGAAAAAAAGAAGTTCTATTACGGCGCTTTTGTAGTTAAAGGTCTGTCAACATTTCCATTTTAAACCTTCATTTCTAGGGGGTTTATAATTTGGCCATAAAAATTCATTCTAGGCTGGAACTTGGCAAACAGGGGCTCAGCCTAGGAGCAATATTTTTTATTATCCAATTTGGTTTAAATTGGTTTGGCCGTTTTTAAGTTATAGGAGTGTAAAAAATAAACGTTTACTGGTTTCAGATGCCTTCTCAAGCTTATTATTATTCAAAATTAGCCTTCCCCCTCCCCACCTCCAAAAACACCTTCGGCGCGGGGCGGGGGACGGCCGGGCCCTGCTGACAGCCCAGAGTTACAGCCCAGACTGCTGCCATGGCCTCCTCCTGCCAGCAGCGCTGCAGCCAGCCCCGCAGCTCCACCAGTGCAGGGCCTGCAGCTCCACCAGTGCAGCTCCCACCCCTGCAGGGCTCTGCTGACAGCCCAGAGTTACGGCCCGGACTGCTGCGATGGCCTCCTCCTGCCAGGAGCGCTGCAGCCAGCACTGCAGCTCCACCAGTGCAGGGCCTGCAGCTCCACCAGCGCAGCTCCCACCCCTGCAGGGCCTGCAGCTCCACCAGTGCAGCTCCCACCCCTGCTGGGCCTGCAGCTCCCACCAGTGCTGCTCCCACCCCTGCAGCTCCCACCAGTACAGCTCCCCCCTCTGCAGCTCCCACCCCTGCAGTTCCTGCAGCTGCCACCACAGGAGCTGCTCCCAGTGCCAGGGTCAGGCCGGTACTGGGGGAACTGGTGCCTTGCTGGCTGAGGGATGAAGCTGGACCAGGAGCAGGCACAGCTCAGGGGCCACAGCTGGAAACCCCAACTGAGAACCCCAAACTGGACACCCCACACTGGGAACCCCACACTGGGAACCCCACACTGGGAACCCCACACTGGACACCCCACACTGGGAACCCCACACTGGGAACCCCACACTGGACACCCCACACTGGACACCCCACTCTGGGATTCCCACATTGGGAACCCCACACTGGACACTCCCCACTAGACACCCCACCCTGGACACCCCACCCTGGACACCCCACACTGGACACCCCAAGTTGGAAATCCCACACTGGAAACCCCAAACTGGGAACCCCAAACTGGGAACTCCATGTTGGAAACCCCAAACTGGAAACTCCAAACTGGGAACCTCACACTGCACACCCCACACTGGGAATCCCACACTGGGAACCCCACACTGGGAACCCCACACTGGGAACCCCACTCTGGACACCCCACACTGGACACCCCACACTGGGATTCCCACATTGGGAACCCCACACTGGACACTCCCCACTAGACACCCCACCCTGGGCACCCACCCTGGACCCCCACCCTGGACACCCCACCCTGGACACTCCACAATGGACACCCACCCTGGACACCCCACACTGGACACCCCACCTTGGACACCCCACAATGGACACCCCACCCTGGACACCCCACCTTGGACACCCCACCCTGGACCCCCGCCCTGGACACCCCACCCTGGACCCCCACCCTGGAGCCCCACCCTGGGCACCCCGGAGCAGCCCAGGCCGCAGCAGCGCCCGGCCCGTCCATTACGGCAATAGAGATTTAAGGGATAATGGCCGTGGCAGCAGAGCACACACAGCAATAAACGGCTCCTGAGCTTGGTTAAACGCCAAGTGATGCTGAGGCTCCACGCCATAAACATTATTTCTATTATATGACAAGATAAGAGGATACAATAAACCGGCCAGAAGAGAGAGGGGAAAAAAATAAAAAATCATTTTCTGGCCCGGTGAAAAGTTCTGTGCTCGGCGTTTCCTGGACGCTGCACAACGCGGCCCCTCCGAGCCGGGGTTTGGGGAATAAACCGGGAAATGAAGGGGGTAAACAGCAAACCATTGTCTGAGGAATGGCCTGGATAACCAGAGCTCTGCAATCAGGGCCGGAGGGATGATTTGTGTGCCCTGCAGAGGGAAACGCTGCGGAGGGAGGGCTGGGGGAGCCGAGATCGCTGCTCAGTGTGTTCAGTGTATCCAGTGTGTTCCATAAACTCAGGATATTCACTGTATTCACTGTATCCAGTGTATCCACTATATTCAGTATATCCAGTGTATCCAGTGTATTCCATATATTCAGTATATTCAGTGTATCCAGTGTATTCCATATATTCAGTATATTCAGTATATTCAGTGTATTCAGTGTATTCAGTATATTCAGTATATTCAATATATTCAGTGTATTCAGTATATTCAGTATATTTCATATATACAGTGTATTCAGTATATTCCATATATTCAGTATATTCCATATATTCAGTATATTCCATATATTCCATATAGTCAGTATATTCAATATATTCAGTGTAATCAGTGTATTCAGTATATTCAATATATTCAGTGTATTCAGTGTATTCAATGTATTCAGTATATTCCATATACTCAGTATATTCAGTATATTCAATATATTCAGTGTATTCAGTATATTCCATATACTCAGTATATTCAGTGTATTCAGTATATTCAGTATATTCCATATACTCAGTATATTCAGTGTATTCAGTATATTCAGTATATTCCATATACTCAGTATATTCAGTGTATTCAGTATATTCAGTATATTCCATATACTCAGTATATTCAGTGTATTCAGTGTATTCAGTATATATTCAGTATATTCAATATATTCAGTATATTCAGTATATTCACCATCCCGCCCTGCCGCTGCCCTGGGCAGCAGGAGTGCCCAACCAGGTTCATGAACAGGGAAATTCCTGCAGGAGGACGCCCAGGAGAGCCCGGAGCACCCCAGGCTGGCACCTGCGGGGTCCCTGGGGGGCTTTGGGGCCATTTTCCAAGGGGGGAGACGGAGCCAGATGTGGGGAAACCTCCCCGTGGCTCCCAGAGCTGTGCTCTGGGTGCCTTAATGAGCCAGCTGAAGGTTTAATTTCCTAATTAATGAGGTGGAGCTGTCCCACTGCACAGAGCTTGGGAACAAATCCCAATTCCAACAGCAGTGCCCAAATCCCCCCAAACCTGAAGGCTGCATTCCCAATTTTCTCCTAACCTGAAGGTAAATTCCCCAATTCCCCCAAACACGAAGGTTTAATTCCCAATTTTCCCCTAACCTGAAGGTTTAATTCCCTAATTAACGAGGTGGAGCTGGTGGAACACCCTCAGTCCCTGCTCTCAGCCCCCGGAGTGGCTGGAATTGAGAGGTCTGGGATGACCAGCAGCACCCAGCACCCGGAATTGAGAGATTTGGGGTGACAGCAGTCAAAATTGAGAGATTTGGGGCGATCAGCATCTGGAATTGAGAGCTTGGGGTGATCAGCACCCAGAATTGAGAGATTTGGGGTGATCAGCACCCGGAATTGAGAGATTTGGGGTGCTCAACACCCGGAATTGAGAGATTTGGGGCGATCAGCACCCGGAATTGAGAGATTTGAGGTGATCAGCACCCAGAATTGAGAGATTTGGGGCGATCAGCACCTGGAATTGAGAGATTTGGGGTGATCAGCACCCAGAATTGAGAGATTTGATGTGATCAGCACCCGGAATTGAGAGATTTGGGGCAATCAGCACCTGGAATTGAGAGATTTGGGGTGATCAGCACCCGGAATTGAGAGATTTGGGGTGATCAGCACCCGGAATTGAGAGGTTTGGGGTGATCAGCACCCAGAATTGAGAGATTTGGGGTGATCAGCACCCGGAATTGAGAGATTTGGGGTGATCAGCATCTGGAATTAAGAGATTTGGGGTGATCAGCACCTGGAATTGAGAGGTTTGGGGTGACAGCACCCGGAATTGAGAGCACCCAGACCAGTTTCACCAGGCCATCCACCCTGGCTCCAGCCTCCCCCTGCCCTCCCGGGGCAGGAGCAGGAGTGGGGAAGGGGAATTCTCCACCTGTCCCTGCGGGGAGGCTCCAGACACCCGACCTGGGAGGGATCTGAGGCTCGCTGCAGCTGGGGATCCCAAAATAACCCCCCTGCAGCCCTGGCAACCCCAAACATGTTTACACCCCGGCTCGCGCGTTCGGGTGCCCTCCTCACTGCCCTCAGCAGCTGCTCCTGCGTGCAAACGGGAAAAAGGAGGGAAAAGGGAGGAAAAGGGAGGAAAAAAGGGAGGAAAAAGGGAGGGTAAAAGGATGGAAAAAGGAGGAAAAAAGGGAGGAAAAGGGGAGGGTAAAAGGATGGAAAAAGGAGGAAAAAAGGGAGGAAAAAGGGAGGGTAAAAGGATGGAAAAAGGAGGAAAAAGAGAGAAAAAAGGAGGGAAAATGAGGAAAAAGGGAGGAAAAAGGGAGGGTAAAAGGATGGAAAAAGAAGGGAAAAGGGAGGGAAAAGGGAGGGTAAAAGGATGGAAAAAGGAGGAAAAAAGGAGGGAAAAGGGAAGGTAAAAGGATGGAAAAAGGAGGGAAAAGGGAGGAAAAAGGGAGGAAAAAAGGAGGGTAAAAGGATGGAAAAAAGAGGGAAAAGGGAGGAAAAAGGGAGGGTAAAAGGATGGAAAAAGAAGGGAAAAGGGAGGGGAAAGGGAGGAAAAAGGGAGGGTAAAAGGATGGAAAAAAGAGGGAAAAGGGAGGAAAAAAGGAGGAAAAGGGAGGAAAAAAAGGAGGGAAAAGGGGTTTAGGGCATAACAGCTGGAGCTGGAGTCAGCTCCAGAGGGAAGGAAGCAGCTGCTGGGGCACATCACGGAGTCCCCCCAGGACATCCCCCGTGCCATCCCCGCTGTCCCTGCTGGGCTGGTCCTGCCCTGGACCCCCACGCCAGCCCTGGACCCCCAGCCCAGCCCTGCCCTGCTCTGAAGGACGTTCTGGGAAAAGCAGGCGCGAGGTCAGGCTGGATCCCCATGAATCACCCCGCCCGGAATTACCAGGATTCCAGCATTTCCATATTAACATGAGGAATTGTCGGAATTACCCATAAGCAGCAGGCTGGAACAGCCAGAGGAGGAAGCAGCCACCTTTATATGTCATTTGTGGGAGATTGTGGGAGATTAAATTTAAATACATTGTTGTTTGCCTTAATTGCTTGTTTGAAGCCGATTTTAGGGCTGTGTGATTGAAGGGCTCACACCATTAAGTGCTCAAACACAGCTAATACATTTTATAAATGGCCTGCACAATTTCACAGGCAAAGAAGTTTCAGATAAAAAGCAGCCTCCCCCAAAAAAAAAAAAAAAAAAAAGAGAAAAAAAAAAAAAAAAGAAAAAAAGAAAAGGCAAAGGGAGGAAGTTCACCTGCAAAGGGGGGAGAGAAGGATCTGGGTGAGGCTCGTGCTACAGTGACCAGAAAGCTGGGAAATCCTAAATATGTGTTTTTAAACCAGTGTCCAGCAGATCCCACTAAACCAGCAGAATTCCATGACCCCCCAGTGTCCAATGTGTTTTTAAACCAGTGTCCAGCAGATCCCACTAAACCAGCAGGAATTCCATGACCCCCCAGTTTCCAGCAGATCCCACTAAACCAGCAGGAATTCCATGACCCCCCAGTGTCCAGCAGATCCCACTAAACCAGGAGGAATTCCATGACCTCCCAGTGTCCAGCAGATCCCACTAAACCAGGAGGAATTCCATGACCCCCCAGTTTCTGGCAGATCCCACTAAACCAGCAGGAATTCCATGACCCCCCAGTGTCCAGCAGATCCCACTAAACCAGCAGGAATTCCATGACCCCCCAGTGTCCAGCAGATCCCACTAAACCAGCAGGAATTCCATGACCCCCCAGTGTCCAGCAGATCCCACTAAACCAGCAGGAATTCCATGACCCCCAGTGTCCAGCAGATCCCACTACCTCAGCCCCAGCAGCGATTCCACCATCCCCCAGTTCCCCCCAGTACCAAGTGCCAGGGAGCCCCCGAGCTCGGCTTTGGGACGTTTTCCCCAGAAACAGAAGGAGAAGGGGATGGGAGCAGTGTTTTCCCTGGAGATGGGAGGAAAAGGGGATGGGAAGGTGAGGCTGGAGGAGGATCAGCCTCCCCCTGCTCTCCTGTCCCAGGAAGCTCCGCAGCAGCTCCGGGAGGAGGAATTCCCGCAGGGCACGGGAAGAAGCCCATCCCAAAATAGCATTTTGGGGACCATCTCCCGTCACCTGTCACATTCCCAGCTGCTCCAGAGGAGGAACTCGGGAGCCTCCTGGCCCTGGAGGGCCGTGGGTTCATCCCCTGGAGCAGAATGAGGCCGTGGCACAGGGACCAGCCCCATCCCAGGGGGTTCTGCTGGGAGCTCCCAGCCAGGGACCGGGGCTGCTTTCCCCCGGGATCCCCTGGAACAGCAGCTCAGAGTGCTCTGGCTCAGGGATAAACCAGCCCCAGCCCCGTTAAACCAAAATCCCATTCAACCCCAAAGCCAAAGGAGACAAAATCCCACCAGACCAGACCCTGACCCCAAAGCCAAAGGAGACAAAATCCCACCAGACCAGACCCTGACCCCAAAGCCAAAGGAGACAAAATCCCACTAGACAAGACCCCAAAGCCAAAGGAGACAAAATCCCACGAGACCAAACCCCAAAGCCAAAGCAGCCAAAATCCTACAAGACCAAACCCTAACCCCAAAGCCAAAGGAGACAAAAGCCCACGAGACCAAACCCTGACCCCAAAGCCAAACCAGCCAAAATCCCACTAGACCAAACCCCAAAGCCAAAGGAGATAAAATCCCACCAGACCAAACCCTGATCCCAAAGCCAAACCAGCCAAAATCCCACGAGACCAAACCCCAAAGCCAAAGGAGACAGAATCCCACCAGACCAGACCCCAAAGCCAAAGGAGACAGAATCCCAGCAGACCAGACCCTGACCCCAAAGCCAAGGCAGCCAAAACCCCAGCAGACCCAGCCCAGAGGCGAGGCGGCCGTACCTGTCCGCAGCCCGGGGCGCTGCACACGAAGGGCCGGTCGTCACCCATCCTGCAGCAGCCTGGGGAGCAGAGAAGGGAGAGAAATCCTTAAACAGCCCCAAAAATCCCCATGGCACCCGCGGGAGCTGCCCCTCTGCTGGGGTGGAATCATCCCGGCCCGGGTTTGGGATTTGGGAGGGACTGGGTGGGTTTCTAAGGCACCTGGAAAGGTATGTGAGCTTCCCCAGAGGTGTCACCTCCTGAGGTGGGGGCAATGCCCAGCCCTGCTGAGGGGCAGCAGCACGACCCCCCCAGCACGGCCCCACTCCTCCCCTCGGTGTTTACGGGGTCAAGGAACATCCTGGGACCCAGGGGATCCTCAGAGCCAGCCCAGGAATCTCCCCCCACACAAACAAATCAGCAGGGACAGTGGCAATCCACAGAAAACAAAGTGCGAGCGAGCAGCCATCAAATAAATCCACGGCCTCTCTCTGCACCGGTTATATTTTCAATGGGAGAGAACTAAAATTTGTCATTTAATTAATTAAGGGATTATAGGAGTGGTGCTCCGTTTTACAAGGCAATAATCGGGCTCCCCAGTGGGTAAACTACAAGGCTGATGGCAGGGGCAGTTTATCACGGATTACAGCCAAGGATAACAAAACACTCACTCCTATTATGCTACAAGTGAAGCTGTTCTCATTAATAAAAAATAAGAGTAAATAAAGTAAAACCCTCCCCCCCAGTCTCAAACTCAGAAACAACAGCTCCCTCCTCTACCCACTGATATTTTTACAGCAGGGTTTCACAAAGCTGTGATAAAGCAAGTGCTGTCTCCTCGGGGGGCTGCTCTGGGGGGCTCCCAGCACCTCCTGCTCCGAGCTGGGCTGGGCTGGAATGCCAGCGAGGGGCTGGGGGAGAAGGGTTTGCACTCGCAGCCCCGAGGGTTGGTATTTTTAGGAGCTGTGTGAGAAAGAGCTCCAAGAATGTGGCAGGGAGAGCGGCAGGAGCTTCTGCTCCCCGGGAAAGGAATCAATGAGCTGCTGAAAATGAACAGAACTGCTGATTTTCTGCTGCAGGAGGTGAATTCCTCCCCCAAAGGCTGACGAGAGAGGAGCTGCGATCCCACACAGCAGGAGGCAGAGCCCCGGGGCTGGGTTTGGGGCTGGATTTATGGAGCCAAACTCCGGGGCTGTGCGAACAGGAATGGGGATAAATGTCCCTGTCACCGACAGGAATGGGGATGAATGTCCCTGTCACCGACAGGAATGGGGATAAATGTCCCTGTCACCAGTGGCACGGGCTGGCAGCCAAAGCCCTGCCCTCCCAGGGGGAACAAAGGCACCCAAAGATCAGGAACGGCCCCAGAGATCCCAAAAGCGACACGGGAGGAGGCAGAGCAGGGGACAGCAGCAGCAGCTCTGGACAGCAGCAAGGACAAATCCTGCCCAGGCCCTGAGGTGACACCGCAACTCCGGATGGATCCAGCTGCTCCTGGCTGCCCCAGGAGGATCCCCCGTTCCCAAAGCAGGATTTAACTGATCCTGGAGGATCCCCCCCATTCCCAAAGCAGAATTTAACTGATCCTGGAGGATCCCCCATTCCCAAAGCAGGATTGAACGGATCCCCCCATTCCCAAAGCAGGATTTAACTGATGCCCCCGTTCCCAAAGCAGGATCCAGCTGATCCTGGAGGATCCCCCCCGTTCCCAAAGCAGGATTGAACGGATCTCCCCATTCCCAAAGCAGGATTTAACTGATCCTGGAGGATCCCCCTGTTCCCAAAGCAGGATTTAACTGATGCCCCCGTTCCCAAAGCAGGATCCAGCTGATCCCGGAGGATCCCCCCGTTCCCAAAGCAGGATTTAACTGATGCCCCCGTTCCCAAAGGAGGATCCAGCTGATCCTGGAGGATCCCCCCGTTCCCAAAGCAGGATTGAACGGATCCCCCGTTCCCAAAGCAGGATTTAACTGATCATGGAGGATCCCCCCCCGTTCCCAAAGGAGGATCCAGCTGATCCTGGAGGATCCCCCCCGTTCCCAAAGCAGGATTGAACGGATCCCCCCGTTCCCAAAGCAGGATTTAACTGATCCCCCCGTTCCCAAAGCAGGCTCCAGCCTCTCCAGGCCGCGCAGCGCACACGTGTGCTCAGATTTATGTCACGTTTAGCCGGGATAAATTCCCTCCATAAATCCTGTCCTGGGGAAGAGGCCGAGGCAGGAGCTGATTGGGCGCTGGGAGCTCTCTGGGGATGGCACGGCACTGCAGGGATGGGTCTGGCGTGCTCTGGGCAGGGGGAACGGCACAGACAGGCTGGGCTGGGGGAGCTCCAGGGGGATTTGGGGGTTTCTCCCCAGGCTGGGGTGGGATCCCTGCCCTGCTGGAAATGACGCCTTCCCGAAGCCCCCGGGGCTCTGCTTTCCCTCCAAGGCGCTCCCTACGCCCCCGGGCCCTGCAGGGGACAGCGGCAGTGTCAGTGTGGGTGGGGACAGCCCGGTGGCACAGGGTCACACCCAGAGCTGGGCTGGCCTTGGCTCTGCCACCGCAGCCATCCCAGCCCAGCCTGCCCCCACAGGCCCGGGGATGGGGCAGCTCCCCGGGGCTGCTCCGCTGTGTCAGAGAAGGAGCCGGGGCTGGGAGCCAGGATTTGGCAATCTGGGTCTCTTCTCACTTGCCAAAGCCGGGAGCAAGCGGCCCCTCGTCCCTGGGGTCTCCCTCGGCTGCAAACAGCTCCTCAAATCCCCGTGAAAAACACCACAAAAAACAGCAAAAAAAAAATCACCTTTCCTTAAACCTCAGCGTGAAGACGGAAGGAACTCCCTGGACCTCAGCCCTGCTGAATGCTGGGCACGGAGCTGGGAAATGCTCTAAAAATAAGGTTCTATTGTTGTCCTGGCACGTGACTGTGCTGCAGGAATGCTGGTGCCCAACGCCTGCATCTGGGCACTGCAGGATGGGCAGGAATGCACTGGGAATGAGCTGGGATTGCACTGGGAATGAGCTGGGATTGCACCGGGATGGCACTGGGAATTGCACTGGGAATTGCATTGGGAGTGCACTAGGAATGCACTGGGAATGAGCTGGGATTGCACTGGGAATTGCACTGGGAATTGTACTGCAAATTGCATTGGGAATGCACTGGGAATTGCACTGGGATTGCACTGGGAATGCACTGGGAATTGCATTGGGAGTGCACTAGGAATTGCACTGGGATTGCACTGGGAATTGCATCGGGAATGCACTGGGATTGCACTGGGATTGCACTGGGAATTGCATTGGGAATGCACTAGGAATGCACTGGGAATTGCACTGGGATTGCACTGGGAATTGCATTGGGAATGCACTAGGAATGCACTGGGAATTGCACTGGGATTGCACTGGGATTGCATTGGGAATGCACTGGGATTGCACTGGGAATGCTGCAGGCCCCAAAAAACACTCGGGGGGATGCAGACACTGTTCTGTGCCAGCAGGGATCCCTCTCCAGGACATTTCAGGATATTTTCACAGCAGGATTTCACAAAGCTGTGACAAAGCAAACGCTTTATCCTCTCCAGGAGAGATCCCTTTCAATAATAGATCCCTCTCCAGCAGAGATCCCTTTTCCAGCTGGGATCCCTCTCCAGCAGAGATCCCTTCTCCAGCTGGGATCCCTCTCCAGGACAGATCCCTCTCCAGCAGAGATCTCTTTTCCAGCTGGGATCCCTCTCCAGGACAGATCCCTCTCCAGCACTCTCTCCTCCACCAGCACCACCACAATTCTGGGTTATGCCCGTAAACCACGAGGATAAACTTCACATTAATGTGACCACAAAATTAAAGCTGAGGGCTGCACCAACCATGAACCAAACCCAGCAGGGCTGCGAGAGCCACCTCCTAAAAATAGGCTGGGCCTGAAGAGGCACAAAACCGAGCTGCTGGCACAGGCTGGGCCAGGAGGAGCTGCAGGAGAGAGGGGCTGTGCCCAGGGAAGGGCAGGGGCAGGCAGGGCCCGCCGAGGAGGGCCAGAGGCTCCTGGAGCTGGGCAGGAGCCAGGCCAGGCTCCCACGGCTCCCTCAGCCCAGCCTCAGCAGCTCCTGCCCGGGCTGAGCCTGTGCCCTGCGCTGCTGCGGAGAGCAGGAGGGGGAGAGAACGAGCTGGCACAAAGGCTGAGTGCTTTGGGGTGGTTTGGGGATAAAACCCCATTGTGGGCTGATTCTCAGAGCCCAGCGAGTGCCAGCCCAGCCCAGCCCAGCTCGGTGGGGTTAATTCTGAGCCCAGTGAGCGCCAGCCCAGCCCAGCCCAGCCCAGCTCAGTGGGGTTAATTCCGAGCCCGGTGAGTGCCAGCCCAGCTCGGTGGGGTTAATTCCGAGCCCGGTGAGTGCCAGCCCAGCTCGGTGGGGTTAATTCCGAGCCCAGTGAGTGCCAGCCCAGCCCAGCTCGGTGGGGTTAATTCTGAGCCCAATGAGTTCCAGCCCAGCTCGGTGGGGTTAATTCCGAGCCCAGTGAGTACCAGCCCAGCCCAGCCCAGCTCGGTGGGGTTAATTCTGAGCCCAGTGAGTGCCAGCCCAGCCCAGCCCAGCTCGGTGGGGTTAACTCTTGGCCAGGCCAGCCCAGCTCCTCTGGGCCGCCCTGCCAGCCCGGGAGCCGTGCCAGGAGCACAAACAAACCCATTCAAACACAAACGGCGCTCCAGGCACCGGCCCAGCCCCGAGCACGGGCAGGGGGAGAGCAGGGAGAGCCACAATAAATGAGATTATTATGGATGGCTGCAGATCGGGGCTGGAGCAGCCTCTGGCTTCCAGGAGAACACACAAACCCCCAGTGCCAGCCCTGAATCGCTCCGGGGAGCAGCAGGGAGGGCAGGCAGCCCTGACTGCCATTTCCAGCCCGGGAGAAGGCAGCACAGGGCTGTGTCCCCAGGCTGTCCCCCAGGCTGTCCAGAACTGCCGAGGTTTCCCCTGAAAACTCGAGGAAGGAAGCAGAGCGCTCCGAGGCCGGCCAGCAAAGGCTCCCGTGGTTTTCCTGAGGGCAGTCGTGGGAGTTCCGAGCTTCCCGAGCCTCGGGACGGGCTGGGGGCAGCAGGGCCACCCCGAGAGGGCAGGGACACAGCCCTGTCCTGGCCAGGGCTCGCTGTCCCCATCCCTCCCTGGGGTGGCTGTGAGCACCGCATCCACCCTCACGAGAGGGAACAACGAACAGCTCGAGCTCTTCCTTCAGAAAACCAAGGGAAAAGCAGGAGTGGGGTCCCACCTGCTTTGTGGAGCCAGGCTGGCACCTCATCCTCATCCTCATCCTCATCCTCATCCTCATCCTCATCCTCATCCTCATCCTCATCCTCATCCTCATCCTCGCTGCTGTGGGGCCTCAGGGCGATCTGGAGCTGTGGGCACTGGCCCAGGGCTGTTCCTTCCCCTCAGAACGATCTGCACACACCGAGCTCAGGGCTGCTCTTGTTCCTCAGAACGATCTGCACACACCGGGCCAGGGCTGCTCCCAGGGCTGCTCCTTCTCCTCAGAACGATCTGCACACACCGGGCCAGGGCTGCTCCCAGGGCTGCTCCTTCCCCTCAGAACAATCTGCACACACCAGGCCAGGGCTGCTCCTGTTCCTCAGAGAAATCTGGAGCTGTGGGCACCGGCTCAAGGCTGCTCCCGCCCCTCAGAACGATCTGCACACACCGGGCTCAGGGCTGCTCCTTCCCCTCAGAACGATCTGCACACACTGGGCTGGGGCTGCTCCCAGGGCTGCTCCTTCCCCTCAGAACGATCTGCACGCACGGGGCTCAGGGCTGCTCCTGTCCCTCAGAACAATCCTGAGCTCCACACACCAGGCCAGGGCTGATCCTTCCCCTCGGAGCGATCCAGAGCTGTGGATACTGGCCCGGGGCTGCTCCTGCCCTCAGAGCTATTTGGAGCTGCACACACCGGGCTGGGGCTGCACCCAGGGCTGCTCCTGCCCCTCAGAACAATCCCGAGTTCCACACACCGGGCTCAGGGCTACTCCTTCCCCTCAGAACAATCTGCCCACACCGGGCCCAGGGCTGCTCCCAGGGTTGCTCCTGTTCCTCAGAGAAATCCGGAGCTGTGGACACTGGGCCAGGGCTGGTCCCAGGGCTGCTCCTGCCCCTCAGAACGATCTGCCCACAAGGGGCCCAGGGCTGCTCCTGCCCCTCAGAACAATCTGCACACACCGAGCTCAGGGCTGCTCCTTCCCCTCGGGGCAATCCAGAGCTGTGGGCACCGGCTCAGGGCTGCTCCTTCCCCTCAGAACAATCTGCACACACCGGGCCAGGGCTGTTCCTGCCCCTCAGAACGATCTGCACACACCGGGCTCAGGGCTGCTCCCAGGGCTGTTCCTTCCCCTCGGGGCAATCCAGAGCTGTGGGCACCGGGCTCAGGGCTGTTCCTGCCCCTCAGAACGATCTGCCCACACCGGGTCAGGGCTGCACCCAGGGCTGCTCCTTCCCCTCAGAACGATCTGCACACACGGGGGTCAGGGCTGCTCCCAGGGCTGTTCCTTCCCCTCGGGGCAATCCAGAGCTGTGGGCACCGGGCTCAGGGCTGTTCCTGCCCCTCAGAACGATCTGCACACACCGGGCTCAGGGCTGCTCCCAGGGCCGCTCCTGCCCCTGCCCACACGGGGCCCAGGGCTGCTCCTTCCCCTCAGAACAATCCCGAGTTCCACACACCGGGCCCAGGGCTGCTCCTGCTCCTGCTCCTGCCCCTGCCCACACCGGGCTCAGGGCAGCTCCTGCTCCTGCCCCTGCCCACACTGGGCTCACGGCTCCTCCTGTTCCTCAGAACAATCTGCACACACCGGGCCCAGGGCTGTTCCTGCTCCTGCCCCTGCCCACACGGGGCCCAGGGCTGCTCCTGCCCCTCAGAACGATCTGCACACACCGGGCCAGGGCTGCTCCTGCTCCTGCCCCTGCCCCTGCCCACACGGGGCCCAGGGCTGCTCCTGCCCCTGCCCACACGGGGCCCAGGGCTGCTCCTGCCCCTGCCCACACCGAGCCCAGGGCTGTTCCTGCTCCTGCTCCTCCTGCCCCTGCCCACACCAGGCCAGGGCTGCTCCTGCCCCTCGGGGTGCCCGCAGCTCTCCCCGCCCGGATCCACCCATGGAAATTGCGAAAGACTTTCAGTTTTGCAGGGAGAGGCCCCCCCGGGCGGCTCTCCGGCCCAAACTCCGACTCTCAAACTATTTTGGGGTGTGAGGGAAGGAGGGAGAGTGTTTGCTTTGTAACCAAAAAACTGCAAGAGCTTAAAATTGTCGTGTGGGAAAGGAGGCCAGGAGCCCGGGCTATAAAACCCGCGCTGGAGGCACAACACCCTCACGCTTCGTGGGCTTGACAAAGCAAAGCAAACCCAACTGTATAAACTGGAATATTGGCAGGGAATTCGCTGGAAACAAATCCCCCCCGGCCACAGGGTGTTTAAGGAGGAACCTCAGCCAAGTCCCAGCAGCTCCCTCGGGCTGGGCCTTTCTGGGTGTTCGGGCTCGGAGAGGATCCCCAAAAAGCCCAAACCTCATCGCCCCGGGGCGCCGCAGATGTGCAAATCTCATTTCTTGCTGGGAAGTGCCTCAGAGCAGCCTTGGGGCAGCACCATTCCTGCCAGAGCCTCTCACCTGGCCCTCAGGTGAGCCCACAGCGGGTCCTGGAGCTCTCCAGGAGCAGGGGGGCTGGGAAGGGACGGGGCATTGTCACCGTCCTGTCACCACAAAGCAAAGCCAGACCCTGACCCCGGCCTCGGCCAGAGCCTGGACAGGGACTGGGAGCGTCTGGGCCCTGTTTGGTGGCAGTTGGTGGCTCTGGGACCTTTGGAGCCAAAGGGAGGTCCCTGAGGCCAGAGCAGCCTCCAGAGCTCCGAGTGGCCCCGAGGAGCTCCGAGCCACCTCCAGGAGCTCTGAGTGGCTCTGAGGAGCTCCGAGCCACCTCCAGGAGCTCTGAGTGTCCCCCAGGAGCTCCGAGTGGTCCCGAGGAGCTCCGAGCCACCTCTGGGGGCTCTGAACCACCTCCAGGAGCTCTGAGTGTCCTCCAGGAGCTCTGAGTGTCCCCCAGGAGCCCTGAGTGTCCCCCAGGAGCCCCGAGTGTCCCTCCAGGAGCTCTGAGTGTCCCCCCAGGAGCTCTGAGTGTCCCCCAGGAGCTCTGAGTGTCCCCCCAGGAGCCCTGAGTGTCCCCCAGGAGCTCTGAGTGTCCCCCAGGAGCTCTGAGTGTCCCCCAGGAGCTCTGAGTGTCCCCCCAGGAGCTCCGAGTGTCCCCCAGGAGCTCTGAGTGTCCCCCAGGAGCTCTGAGTGTCCCCCAGGAGCTCCAAGCCACCTCCGGGGGCTCTGAGTGTCCCCCAGGAGCTCTGAGTGTCCCCCCAGGAGCTCTGAGTGTCTCCCCAGGAGCTCTGAGCCACCTCTGGGAGCTCTGAGTGTCCCCCAGGAGCTCCGAGTGTCCCCCAGGAGCTCTGAGTGTCCCCCAGGAGCTCTGAGTGTCCCCCCCAGGAGCTCCGAGCCACCTCTGGGAGCTCTGAGTGTCCCCCAGGAGCTCCGAGTGTCCCCCAGGAGCTCTGAGTGTCCCCCAGGAGCCCCGAGTGTCCCTCCAGGAGCTCCGAGCCACCTCTGGGAGCTCCCAGCCCTGTCAGACCCAGAGCCCCACCTGCCCCCAGGGCACGACCTGTGCCTGACCCGGCACAAAGCGCAGCCCAGATTGCTCCAGGAGGATCCTCCCTCCCCGAGCAGCGATTTCCCGGGCAGGATCGGGGGTGGCCTCGGCGCCGGGGCGATCCATCTCGGCTGCGCTGAGATCTACGGCAGCGCAGGGAAATAATTCAGCTTTAGGGGAGGAAGGGAAGGCCTCGGAGAGCCACTGCTCCTCGCCCGGCCCGGTAATTACACCGCAGCCGCGGCGGCCTCCGAGAGCGCAGTATTTTACCTCGGAAATGCCTGAGTGACCCAGAAACTGGAGTCCCATTTCCTGAAATTATTTCACCACTTCAGAGCCCTTGTTTCAATGAAAGCTGCTGCAAACGAGGCATGAGAGCCCTGAGCTGAGCTGGAACATATTTTCCCTGCCGGTTTGAAGGGAAGAGCAAAGTCAGGGCTGTGAGGAGCGGGAGAGGCCGGGGTGAGAACGAGCGCCTCGATAAAAACCCTGCCTGTGAGCCCAAATAAGGAGCCAGGGCAGACAGGGAGCCCCGACAGTGACATACAAACATTCTGTCCCACCTGTTATTGCCTGGCACTTCCCTCTATTCCGCTTTTGGAGGCTTTTAGGGTGCCACTGTTTGATGTACAAGCCCTAAAAATCTGAGGGGAGAGAGAAATGCTCCGGGCAGAAAGGATTGCAGATAGGGCTTTGCAGAAAGGGCTTTGCAGAAAGCCCAGGCACTGCAGCCGTGGCTTGAGCGGTGCTTTGGTGGGAGCAAAGCCCCCGTTCCCCCACAGGGGCTCTCAGAACTCCAAGTGAAGCTTTAAGGGATGGAGCACCAGCATCCTAAATGGGTCCTGCAGGTTTTGGGGAACAGGGAGATGCCAAAAAAAAGGGAAAATACAGGAAAGATGAGGGACAAGCCCTGGGAGGGAGAGCATCCCTTGGGAATTCCTCACTGCCTCCAAGCTTTCCTCCGTGGCTGCAGCACAGCTCGGTGCTGAACGAGGGGGGAAGAGCAGTTTGGGAAATCTGGCCTCGATTCGCAGTGCCAGGAATGGGAATAGAAAAAAAAAAAAGGGAAAAAAAAAGAAGGCCCCAAGAAAGTCCGAGGATAAATAAATCCAAAGAGAGGCGCAGCAGCATCACGTGGGACGCAGCAGAAAACCAAAGAGCCCAAAGCCAAAAGCGAGGCAGAGCTCCTTCCCTGAGACACAGAACCACGCCGTGGGCACGGGGAGCCCGAGCAGCCCCGAGCAGACCCAGACCCAGCCCCGGGGCAGCCCCGGAGCAACCCCAGCCCCGGGGCAGCCCCGAGCAGACCCAGACCCAGCCCCGGAGCAGCCCCGGCCCCGGAGCAGCCCCAGCACAGCCCCAGCCCCGAGCAGACCCAGACCCAGCCCCGGAGCAGCCCCGGCCCCGGAGCAGCCCCGGCCCCGGAGCAGCCCCGGCCCCGGAGCAGCCCCAGCACAGCCCCAGCCCCGGAGCAGCCCCGGCCCCGCCTGCCAGCCCAGGATGCTGCCAGCAGCAGCTCCCAGGGTCACTCCCCAGGACATTCCCCTCCTCAGGACGGCCACTAAAGCTCAGCCCGCAGCCCTGGCCGTCCCCCACCCCCGCTGGTGCTTCCTCTCTCCAAGTTCCCCATTTCCCAACGCCAGGGGGATTCCCATCTCAAAAACCCCTGGAATCCACCCTCCGGCCCGGCTCACGGGGATTTTGGAGTAAATGGGAATAAAGACACGAATCGGGAGCTGGAATTGTGTTTTAGCCACATCTTTGACTTTGCCGTGTCCCTCCAGGGATCCCACGGCACTGCCAGACCTGCCCAGGTGGGCTCAGCGGCTCTGGGAGCGCCTGGCACCTGCAGCTGAACCCCGGCACAGCACAGGGACCTGCTGGGAAATGGGGAGAGCCCTGGGGAATAGGGAACCTCGAGAAAGCAGAAATAAAACAGAAACGCGCGTCAGAGAGCAGCCCGGGCAGAGCGAAAGAGGAATCTCGAGAGGGAGGTTTGGCATTCCCAAAGTTTGTGTGCAGCCTTTTCCTGCTCCGAGATCGCAGGGCTCTGAGCACAGCCCAGGGATGCAGGAAAGGGAAGAATCCCGGGAAAAGGCTGAAATCCCTGGTGGACACAACCCAGCGGGGAAGTGCCCGGCATCCCACAGCTCGGCAGCACCAGGGCACCCAAAGAGCAGCGACTTTTCCACAGGAAAAGGGCTGGTTTTGGGTTCCCAAGGCAGGCAGGCCTGTGGGGGAGCGACTGCCCGCTGAAACCCCAACCAAGCCAGAGCAGCAGCACCAAAACCCCTTCCTGAGCAGGGCTGGGCCCAGGAGCTGAAACCAGCAGGGCTGGAACCCCCCCCTCAGGGATAGAGACCCCCTGACCCCCCCTCAGGGAGCAGGGATAGAGACCCCCTGACCCCCCTGAGGGAGCAGGGATAGAGACCCCCTGACCCACCCTCAAGGAGCAGGGATAGAGACCCCCTGACCCCCCCTCAGGGAGCAGGGATAGAGACCCCCTGAGCCCCCCTCAGGGAGCAGGGATAGAGACCCCCTGACCCACCTCAGGGAGCAGGGATAGAGACCCCCTGACCCACCCTCAAGGAGCAGGGATAGAGACCCCCTGACCCACCTGAGGGAGCAGGGATAGAGACCCCCTGACCCCCCCTGAGGGAGCAGGGATAGAGACCCCCTGACCCACCCTCAGGGAGCAGGGCTGGGACCCTGCCCCACGGACCCTGCTGCCCTGAGCCCCCTGCCCACCCTGCACACTGCAGCGGCTCCTGGGCTCTGCTGAGACCCCCACCACAGAACCCCCCAGGCCAGGGGCTCCTCTGCAGAGCTGTTTGAGGGACAGCTCCTCGGGAAGCATCCTGGCCAGAGCCACGGGAATTCCTGCATCCACACGGATAACCCGGACAGGGACACGGACAGGGGGACACCTCGGGAGGGACGGACGGACGGCGGGGCAGAGGGGAAAGAGCAGCACCGAGAGGGGCAGGACGGGGAGAGCAGAGCAGGAAGGAGCAGTGTGAGCGGTGTGTGTGTGCTCACACCTGAGCGGTGTGTGCATGCTCACACCTGAGCAGTGTGTGCGTGGGACTCACACCTGAGCAGTGTGCATGCTCACACCTGAGCGGTGCGTGGGACTCACACCTGAGCAGTGTGCATGCTCACACCTGAGCGGTGCGTGAGACTCACACCTGAGCGGTGTGTGTGTGCTCACACCTGAGCAGTGTGTGCGTGGGACTCACACCTGAGCAGTATGCATGCTCACACCTGAGCGGTGCGTGGGACTCACACCTGAGCGGTGTGTGTGCATGCTCACACCTGAGCGGTGTGTGCGTGGGACTCACACCTGAGTGGTGTGTGGGACTCACACCTGAGCGGTGTGTGCGGGACTCACACCTGAGCAGTGTGTTTGTGTGTGCTCACACCTGAGCCAGGCACTCCCTGCCCTCTCCCACCTGCCAGGGAAGGTGCAGGTGCAGCTGCAGGTGAGCCCTGCTGCCCCCAGCCCAGCCCTCAATTCCCCTGATGGAGAGGAAGCCCCGTAACCTCCAGTTCCTGGTGTGCAGGAAGAGCCCCCAGCCCCTCCTGCGGCTCCCAGCCCCAGCTGCCCGGGGGCTCCTGCAGCCCCTCCCCATCCCCGGATCCCCCTGGATCCCCCCGGATCCCCTGACAGCCCCTCCACATCACCCTGGACCCCAGCAGATCCAGGGGTGCAGACCCTTCCCCACCTCAGAGCACCAAGTGCAGCCTGGGGTCCCCCATTCCGGGGCTCCCCTGTGCCCCTCTCCGCCCCCTCCCCATTCCGGGGCTCCCCTCAGCCCCCAGCCCCATTCCGGGGCTCCCCTGTGCCCCTCTCCGCCCCCTCCCCATTCCGGGGCTCCCCCCGGCCCTGAGCCCCCCTCCCCATTCCGGGGCTCCCCTGTGCCCCTCTCCGCCCCCTCCCCATTCCGGGGCTCCCCCCGGCCCTGAGCCCCCCGCCCCATTCCGGGGCTCCCCTGTGCCCCTCTCCGCCCCCTCCCCATTCCGGGGCTCCCCCCGGCACCGCCCGGGCCCCTCGCTGCTCCTCAGCCCCGCCCCAGGGGCGGGGCTTGCCCGCATAGCGGCGCCCCCCTCGCCCTCCATTGGCCGCCGCGCCCGCCGCTCTGGGGCGGCGCGCGATGCGATTGGCCGGGACTCGCTGTCATTCAGCGCGGGGGCGGAGCGGGCGGAGCCGCCGCCGCACGAAAACTCGGGGAGAGTTGTGGGGGGAGGGGCCGGCCGGGGCTCCCGCCGCCCCCGGAGCTGCCCGAGCGCCGCCGCCGCCGCCGCGGAACCGCTCGGGACGGCCCCGCTCCCGCCGTGCCGGCGCCGCCGTTACCTGAGGGAGCCGGGCCGGGTCCTCGCGCTGGCGCCGCTCGCGCTGGGGCTCCCGCCGCCCCCCCCGCCCCGCGCGCCAGGCTCTCGCGAGACCCGCGGGGAGGTAACGGCGCGGCGGCCAATGGGACGCGCCAGGGGCGGGGCCTCGGCGGTGAAGGGGCGTGGTTCTCACACATTGTGGGCGTGGCCCGCGATAGGCCCCGCCCGGGAGGCCCCGCGGGGACCGCGACACGTGGGGAGAGGGGACACCCCCGGGACACCCCCGGACGGACCGGGTCAGACACGGGACACCCCCGGGACACCCCCGGGACAGACCGGGACAGCCCGGGACAGCCCGGGACAGCCCGGGACACCCCCGGGACACCCCCGGGACAGCCCGGGACACCCCCGGGACAGACACGGGACAGACCGGGACAGACTCGGGATACGGCTGGGACACCACCGGCTCACGGCCGGGGTACGGGCGGCCCCGGGCCTCTGGCACACCCCAAGGCCAGCACACGGCTGGCACTGTCCCCTCCGTCCCGGTCCCACCCCGCTGCCCGCTCCGGTGTCCCACAGGTGACAGATGGCAGTGACAGCCGGGGTGGCAGCCCAGAAGCTCCGGGGGTCAGCGATGTCCCCATCCCCTTGGGGGGCTCAGCCCAGAGGGGACCCCACCACCTCCGGGGTGACCCTGTGGGGACAAACCCAGCTGCAGACAGGTGACACCGGCCAGGGCACCAAGGAGACACGAGCAGCTCAGACTGTCACCGAACCGTCTTTATTCCGTCTGTCCCCGCTGCGGCTCCCCGCTGTCACATGGCGAAGAGGATGAGGAAGGCCACCATGAGGCAGAAGAGCCCCATGGCCTCGGACAGGGCGAAGCCCAGGATGGCGTAGGAGAAGAGCTGCTGCTTCAGGGACGGGTTCCTGGGGGGCACGGCCACCTTCGTCCCTGTCCCCTCCCGAGCCCTGTCCCCTCCCAGAGCCTTGTCCCCTCTCCAAGCCCTTGTCCCCTCCCTGAGCCCTGTCCCCCCACAGTCCCATGTCCCCTCCCCGAGCCCTGTCCCCTCCCCGAGCCCTGTTGTCCCCCCACAGTCCCATGTCCCCTCCCGAGCCCTGTCCCCTCCCGAGCCCTGTCCCCTCTCCAAGCCCTGTCCCCTCCTGAGCCCTGTCCCCTCTCCAAGCCCTTGTCCCCTCCCCGAGCCCTGTCCCCCCACAGTCCCTTGTCCCCTCCCAGAGCCCTGTCCCCTCCCAGAATCCCTGTCCCTCCCTGTCCCCTCCCAGAGCCTTCTGAACCCCTCGAGCCTCCTGTCCCACTGTCACCCCTGTCCCCCACAGCCCCCTGTCCCCCACAGCCCCCTGTCCCCCCCACCCCTGTCCCCCTATCCCTCCCCATCCCCTGTCCCCGTCCCTGTCCCCCTATCCCTCCCTGTCCCCGTCCCCATCCCTGTCCCCTGTCCCCTCACCTGTCCCCTCACCTGGCGTAGCCGATGATCAGGCTCCCGAACACGGTGCCCATCCCTGTCCCCCTGTCCCTGTCCCCTCACCTGTCCCCTCACCTGGCATAGCCGATGATCAGGCTCCCGAACACGGTGCCGATCCCTGTCCCCCTGTCCCCGTCCCTGTCCCCTCACCTGTCCCCTCACCTGGCGTAGCCGATGATCAGGCTCCCGAACACGGTGCCGATCCCTGTCCCCTGTCCCTGTCCCCTCACCTGTCCCTGTCCCCTGTCCCCATCCCTGTCCCCTCACCTGTCCCCTCACCTGGCGTAGCCGATGATCAGGCTCCCGAACACGGTGCCCATCCCTGTCCCCTGTCCCTGTCCCCTCACCTGTCCCTGTCCCCTGTCCCCATCCCTGTCCCCTCACCTGTCCCCTCACCTGGCGTAGCCGATGATCAGGCTCCCGAACACGGTGCCCGTCCCTGTCCCCTGTCCCTGTCCCCTCACCTGTCCCTGTCCCCTGTCCCCTCACCTGTCCCCTCACCTGGCGTAGCCGATGATCAGGCTCCCGAACACGGTGCTGATCCCTGTCCCCCTGTCCCCTGTCCCCTGTCCCCTCACCTGTCCCCTCACCTGGCGTAGCCGATGATCAGGCTCCCGAACACGGTGCCGATCCCTGTCCCCATCCCTGTCCCCTGTCCCCATCCCTGTCCCCATCCCTGTCCCCATCCCTGTCCCCTGTCCCCATCCCTGTCCCCTCACCTGTCCCCTCACCTGGCGTAGCCGATGATCAGGCTCCCGAACACGGTGCCCATCCCTGTCCCCCTGTCCCCCTGTCCCCATCCCTGTCCCCTCACCTGTCCCCTCACCTGTCCCCTCACCTGGCGTAGCCGATGATCAGGCTCCCGAACACGGTGCCGATCCCCGCCCCCGAGCCCGCCACGCCCACGGTGGCGGCGCCGGCCCCGATGAACTTGGCGGCCGTGTCGATGTCCCGGAGGGCAGCGCCCGTCCGCAGGGCCCGGGGGGCGCCCGGCCGCGCCTGGGGGCGGGGGGGGTCACCTCGGGGTCCCCTGGGGGCTGGGTCACTGCCCAGGGCCACAGGGGACACGGACACTCCCCACGACACACGGACACTGCCCAGGACACTGACCCCAGGGGTGGCTGGGTCACTGACCCCAGGGGACACCTCCCAGGACACTGACCCCAGGACACTGACCCCAGGGTCACTCCCAGGACACTGACCCAGGGTCACTCCCAGGGTCACTGTCCCCAGGGTCACTCCCAGGACACTGCCAGCAGCCCGGCCCAGGGTCACTCCCAGGACACTGACCCCAGGGTCACTCCCACGACACATGGTCAATCCCAGGACACTGTCCCCAGGGGTCACTCCCAGGACACCATCCCCAGGGTCACTCCCAGGACACTGTCCCCAGGTCACTGACCCCAGGGTCACTCCCAGGACACTGCCCCAGGGTCACTCCCAGGACACTGGCCCAGGGTCACTGTCCCCAGGGTCACTCCCAGGACACTGTCCCCCGGTCACTGCCAGCAGCCCGGCCCAGCCCAGGTGCGTTACCTGCTCCGGCCACGCCTCGGGGCCGCTCAGCGCCGGCAGGGGCTGCCCCAGCAGAGCCCGCGGGCTCCTCCTCACCTGCAGGGCACACGGCGAGCTCACCTGGGGACACACCCACCCTGGGGACACCCGCCCTGGGGACACTGGGGACACCAGGGGACACACCCACCCTGGGGACACCCGCCCTGGGGACAGCGGGGACACCAGGGGACACACCCGCCCTGGGGACACCCACCCTGGGGACACCCACCCTGGGGACACCCACGCTGGGGACAGCAGGGGACACCCGCCCTGGGGACACCGGGGGGACACACCCACCCTGGGGACACCCGCCCTGGGGACACCCGCCCTGGGGACAGCAGGGGACAGCAGGGGACACCCGCCCTGGGGACAGCAGGGGGGACACACCCGCCCTGGGGACAGCGGGGGACACCCGCCCTGTGCTCCCCCAGAACCCCCCATGTCACCCAGGGAGCCCAGAGTGTCCCCGAGGGTCACACGGCACCCCCAGCCCGCCCCGCGGGGACAGGGACAGGGACAGGGACAGGAACGGGGCTGGCGCTACTCACAAGAGCAGGAGCCGAGATGAACCTGGCACAGGTGAGCATGGCGAGGACGGAGGGACACGGGGACACGGCAGAGGGACACGGCTGAGGGGACACAGGGGACATGGCTGAGGGGACACGGGTGGGACACAGGGCTCAGGGGACACGGGTGGGACAGGGCTGAGGGGACACGGCCGAGGGGACACGGGTGGGACACAGGGGACACCGGTGGGACACAGGTGTGACACAGGGCTGAGGGGACACGGGTGGGACAGGGCTGAGGGGACACGGGTGGGACAGGGCTGAGGGGACACGGCTGAGGGGACACGGGTGGGACACGGGTGGGACAGGGCTGAGGGGACACGGGTGGGACACAGGGGACACCGGTGGGACACAGGTGTGACACAGGGCTGAGGGGACACGGGTGGGACACGGGTGGGACAGGGCTGAGGGGACACGGCTGAGGGGACACGGTGGGACACAGGGGACACCGGTGGGACACAGGTGTGACACAGGGGACACGGGCACCCGGCGTGAGGAGCTGAGCACGGGGGTGATGTCCCACGGGTGACCCCGGCTCTGGGGGTGCCCGCGGGGACAGGGGCACGCACGGGAGGGGCAGGGCGTGTCGCTGTCCCCCCGGTGTCCCCTCCGGGCAGTGGCCCCGCGCTGGCACTGTGGGGACAGCCCGGCGGTGCCGCTGCAGGTGTGACCGGGCCGCGGGGGTGTGGGGCAGGGCCCGGGGAGCTCTGGGTGTGCCCGGGGCTCTGGGTGTGCCCGGGGCTCTCGGTGTGCCCGGGGCTCTGGGTGTGCCCGGGGCTCTGGGTGTCCCCCCGCGCTGTCCCCCCGCGCTGTCCCCGCTCTCACCGGGCTCCGCCGGGCAGGTCGCGGCCGCTCCGGGTGCGCATGCGCCGCGGGGGAGGGGGCGCCCCCTGCCGGCCGGGAGGACTCGGAGCGGCGCGGGGGGCGGGGCCTGGGCCGCGGGGGGCGGGGCTAAACCGCGCGCGCCCTCTGGCGGGAAAACGGGGGAGCGCAGGGGGACACGGGCGACACCGGGGGGGGCGACAGGGCCCGGGGGGACACGGGCGACACCGGGGGGGCGACAGGGCCCGGGGGGACACGGGCGACACCGGGGGGCGACAGGGCCGGGGGGGACACGGGCGACACGGGGGGGCGACAGGGCCGGGGGGGACACGGGCGACACCGGGGGGCGGCAGGGCCCGGGGGGACACGGGGGGACACGGGCGACACCGGGGGGCGACAGGGCCGGGGGGGACACGGGCGACACCGGGGGGCGGCAGGGCCCGGGGGGACACGGGGGGACACGGGCGACACCGGGGGGCGACAGGGCCGGGGGGGACACGGGCGACACCGGGGGGCGGCAGGGCCCGGGGGGGACACGGGGGGACACGGGCGACACCGGGGGGCGACAGGGCCCGGGGGGGACACGGGCGACACCGGGGGGCGACAGGGCCCGGGGGGCCGCGGGGCTTTGGGGACATTCGGGGGTTTTGGGTTCGGGGGCAGAGCCGGGCTAGGAAAAGGGGCGGAAACGGCCCCAAAAAGGAGCCGGAACCCCCGGGAATGATCCCAAAATGGGGGGGCTGATCCCGAAATGGGGGGGCTGATCCTAAAATGGGGATTCTGATCCCAAAATGGGGGCTCTGATCCCAAAATCAGAGTTCAGATCCCAAAAAAGGGGGGGGGCTGATCCCGAAATGGGAATTCTGATCCCAAAAAGGGGGGTCTGATCCTAAAATGGGGGTTTCGCTGCAGAAATTGGGGGTTCTCCCCCAGGATTTGGGATTTTGGGTTTCTCCCCCAGGATTTGGGGTTTCTCGCTCAGAATTTGGGGTTCCTGCCCCAGGAATTAGGATTTCTCACCCAGGAATTGGGATCTGGGATTTTCTCACACAGGATTTAGGGTTTTGTCCCCCAGGATTTGGGGTTTCTCCCCCCGGATTTGGGGTCCGGGAGCCCTTTTGGGGTGGGCCGTGCTCAGCTCCGCCTGCCCCGGTGCAGGATTTGCTTTTCCCGGATTTTTTTTTTCCCTTTTATTCCTTTTTTTCCCTTTTTTTTACGGGCTCTTTTATGACAAACTTTCCTTTCCGCCTGACATTTAAAGGCTGATCAGATCTTCCCTGCAGGACAGGGGAAATGGGGAAATTTATGGGGAAATTTATGGGGAAATTCATGGGGAAATTCATGGGGAAATTTATTGGGGTCTCGGCGGGAGCCGCAGATCGGCAGGGGCTGCGGGAATTCGGGAATTATTCGGGAATTCGGGAATTAATTCGGGAATTCTGGGCCGGCCTTGTCCCCCGGGAGGGGCTGGCAGGGAGGGGACAAAGTCCCGGCTGAGCCCTGCGGGGTTTTGGGTTCGGAAATGAGAATTTGGGGGGTGAAAATGAGGATTTGGGGGGTTGAAAATGAGGATTTGGGGGGTTTTGGGGTTGACAATGAGATTTTGTGAGGTTTTTGTAGTTGAAAATGAGATTTTGTGGGGTTTTGGGGGTCGGAAATGAGAATTTCGGGGGTTTTGGGGGTTGAAAATGAGAATTTCGGGGGTTTTTGTCGCCCTGCAGCCCCACAGCTGCCCCCCAAATTCCCCATCCCCGATTCCCAGTCCCCAATTCCCAAATTCCCAACCCTAAATCCTCAATTCCCAGTCCCCAATCCCCAATCCCCAGTCCCCAACCTCCAAATTCCCAACCCCAAATCCCCAATTTGATATTCCCAACCCCAAATCCCCCAAACCCCCCCGGTGTCCCCGCGGGAGGGGGGAGCGCAGCCCGGGAAGGTTTCCATGGCAACGGGCGGGGGTGAAATAAAATAAAAACCTCAGAAATACGGAAAATAAAAAATAAAATAAAAACCCAAACGGCGTCTGGGGCGGCGCGAGAGGCTCGGGGCCATTTGTATGCGGAGAGAAAAACCCAAAGTGCGGAAAATCCGAGCGGGGGAGGGGCGGGGGGGGAGGGCAGGAGGGGGAGGGGAGGCGGCCGTGCCCAGGGAGGGAGAAATCCCCTTTTTTCCCCCGTTTTTCCCGGGTTTTTCCTCTGTTTTACGCCTTTTTTCCATTTTTTTTCCACTTTTTTTTGGTCCTCTTTTCCCCTTTTCCCCTTTTCCTTCCTTCCTTCCTTCCTAAACCCCCCAAAATCCCAATTTTCCCCAAAAAATCTCAAATATCTCCCCCCCCCAAATCCCAGTATCCTCCCCATAATCCCAAATATCCCCCCTCAAATCCCCATTTCCCCAAAAATAATCCCAAATATCCTCCCCAAATCCCAATTTCCCTCCCCAAATCCCAATTTCCCTGCCCTAAATCCCAAATATCCCTCCCAAAATCCCAATTCCCCCCCAACATCCCAACTTCCCCCCAAATCCCAAATATCCCCCCCAAAAAAATCCCAATTTCCCCCCAAAAAAATCCCAATTTCCCCCCAAAAAATCCCAATTTCCCCCAAGATCCCATTTCCCCCCCCAAAATCCCAAATATCCCCCCCAGAATCCCATTTTTTATCCCAAACCCCCGATTTTTCCCCCCAAAATCCCTTTTTTCCCAGCCTCCGCTCGCTGGGCTCTTCTTTTGGGGAAAATTCACATTTTTTGGGGAAAATTCGCTTTTTTGGGGGGGGGGGGAATTCACAATTTTTGGGGGGAAAATCCACATTTTTGGGGAGGAAATTTGATTTTTTTGGGGGGGGGAGGAAATTTGAAATTTTTTGGGGGGAAAATTCGTGTTTTTTAGGGAAAATTCCCTTTTTTTGCCTTTTCAGGCGAGATTCTCATTTTTGAGGGGGAAATTTGAATTTTTTGGGGGGGGACCCTGCAGGGAGGAACATTTCGGCGGCCCCACGAGCCCCGCCAGACTCTGAGGGGTTTTGTGGGATTTTTATGGGATTTTTGAGGGATTTTGTGGCGTTTTGTGGGATTTCGAAGGGATTCCGGTGGGATTTTTATGGGATTTTGCAGAATTTTGTGGGATTTTCTGGGATTTTGTGGTTCTGACAGGTTCGGGAGGGTTCGAGAGGGTTCTGGAAGGTTCGGGACAGTTCGGGAGGCCTCGGAAGGGCTCGGCAGGGTTCGGGAGGGTTCGGAACGGTTCTGGAAGGTTCGGGACAGTTCGGCAGGGCTCGGCAGGGTTCGGCAAGGTTCGGAAGGGTCCTGGACGGTTCTGGAAGGTTCGGGACAGTTCGGCAAGGTTCGGCAGGGCTCGAAGGGTTCGGGATGGTTCGGGACGGCTCGGAAGAGTTCGGCAGGGTTCTGGAAGGTTCGGAACGGTTCGGAAGGGCTCGGCAGAGTTCGGGATGGTTCGGGATGGTTCGGGATGGTTCGGGATGGTTCGGAATGGTTCGGAATGGTTCGGGATGGTTCGGGATGGTTCGGGATGGCTCGGCAGAGTTCAGCAGGGTTCTGGAAGGTTCGGAACGGTTCGGAAGGACTCGGCAGAGTTCGGCAGGGTTCGGGATGGTTCGGGACGGTTCGGGATGGTTCGGGATGGCTCGGCAGAGTTCAGCAGGGTTCTGGAAGGTTCGGAACGGTTCGGAAGGGCTCGGCAGAGTTCGGCAGGGTTCGGGATGGTTCCGGACCGGGCCGAGCCCGCGGCGGCTGCAATGCGCGGAGCGGCCGCCAGGGGGGGAGATGGCAGCGCCGAGCGGCGGCCGCGGCGGAACGGCCGAAAGGGGCCAAAGGGCCCCAAAATGCCCCAAAATGCCCCAAAATCCCCCGAAATGCCCCCAGAACGGACAGCCCCGGCTGCGGCGGAACGGCCCGAAGGGGCCAAAGGGGCCAAACTGCCCCAAAATCCCCGAAATCCCCGAAATGCCCCCAAACCGGGCAGCCTCGGCTGCGGCAGAACGGCCCAAAGGGGCCAAAGTGCCCCAAAAGTGCCCCAAACTGCCCCAAAATGCCCCAAAATGCCCCAAATCCCCCCGACCGGGCAGCCCCGGCCGCAGGCAGGGCCAGCGGGAGCTCCGGTGAAAACGGAGATAAAAACGGGGCCGGGGCTGCTGCAGGACTGGGGATCTGAGCGGGGATTTGGGGTTTGGGGGGAGACATTTGGGGGGAGACATTTGGGGATTTGGGGGGGATTTGGGGTCTGAGGGGGAAACTTGGGGTTTGGGGGAGGGGGATTTGGGGTCTGATTTGGGGATTTGGGGGGGATTTGAGACAGCCCCAAAACCCGACTTTGGAGATTCGGGCATTGCACGGGGGTTTAGGGGCTAAAACCGAGCCCTAAAGGGTAAAACTGAGCCCTGAAGGGTAAAACTGAGCCCTGAAGGGTAAAACCGAGATCTGAAGGGTAAAACTGAGCCCTGAAGGGTAAAACCGAGATCTGAAGGGTAAAACTGAGGCCTAAAGGGTAAAACTGAGCCCTGAAGGGTAAAACCGAGATCTGAAGGGTAAAACTGAGATCTGAAAGGTTAAAACCGGGCCCTAAAGGATAAAACTGAGATCTGAAGGATAAAACTGAGATCTAAAGGGTGAAACCGAGCCCTGAAGGGATAAAACGGAGCCTGGGATCGCTGATAAGGATCCTGATAAGGCTCAGTGACAAGGATCCTGATAAGGATCGCTGATAAGGATCAGTGACAAGGATCCTGATAAGGATCAATGACAAGGATCAGTCACAAGGATCAGTGACAAGGATCCCGATAAGGATCCTGATAAGGCTCACTGATAAGGGCCAGCCCGGGGCCAATAAACCCCGCGCGCATTAATTAAATCCCGGCCCCACAGCCCGGGGCTGTTTCCCACGAGCCACAATTAAATTAAATTAAATTTTACATTTCCCACCCGTGACCCTTCCCGGCAGAACCGCAGCGAGGCTCAAAAAAAAAAACCAAAAAAGGGGAAAAACCCCAAAAAAGGGGGAAAAAAACCCCAAAAAAGGGGGGAAAATCCCAAAAAAGGGGGAAAACCCCCAAAAAAGGGGGGAAACCCCCAAAAAAGGGGGGAAAACCCCAATCCCACGAGTCCGGGCTGAAGAGCCGGCCCGGCCCGGCGCGGGTAATTAGCGCGGGTGATCGGAGCTCGGGCCGGCATCGCCTTGCGCAAGCCTTAATTGGCAGCGCGTGAGCGTTAATTGGCGGCGCTGGCGGCCCCGTCACGGTGACGCTTTGGGGTTAATCCCGCGGGAATCGGGCCAAGGCGGCTCCCTGCGCTCCGAGCTGCTCCTCCTCTCCTCCCCGCGCTCCTTTTGTCCTTTTCCCGGCCTTTTTCTCCCCGAATCCGTGAAGCGTTGGAGGTTCGGGCTCCGTTTCTTAGCGCGGGCCTCCAGCTTGGATGGTTTTGGGTGAAACCACCAAAAAAACCCACAAAAAACGGTGCAAAATCCCCATTTTCCACCCCTTTTCCTCCTTTAAAGAAAAACGACGTCAGAGACGCCCCTTAAAAACCAAATTTAATAAAAATACGATTAAAAAAATAAATAAATCCGAATCCCTTCCTCCCTTCCTGCTGCTCTTCCAGAATCCCTCAAAAAAATAAAAAAATTTTTTAAAAAAAGCAGATTTGGCCGGGTTTCCAAAGCTCTCACCGCCAGCAGCTGGAACGGGGCCGGGCTCGCTGCTCTTGGCAGGAAAATGGGGCAAAACTTGGCGGGTTTGGGTCCCCGCTGCTCGGGGGGAGCGGGGGGGGCCCCGAGCCCGAACGGCTGCGGAGGGGGAGGGGAGGGGGAGGGGAAGGGGATTTTGGGAGGGGGATGGGCTGGGGAGGGGATTTTGGGCAGGGGGGTTTGGGAAGGTGACAATTCTGGGCAGGGGGGTTTAGGACGGGGATTATTTGGGGCAGGGGATTATTTTGGGAGGGGGATTTTGGGAGGGGGATGATTTTGGGCAGGGGGTTTTGGGGAGGGGGCTGTTTTGGGGAAAGGATTTTGGGGAGGGGGCTGGCTGTTTTGGCAGGGGGGTTTTGGGCAGGGGGCTGTTTGGGGCAGGAGGTTATTTTGGGCAGGGATTTTGGGGAGGGGGCCGTTTGGGGCAGGGGGATTTTGGGGAGGGGGCTGGCTGTTTTGGGGAGGGGGCTGGCTGGTTTTGGCAGGGATTTTGAGCAGGGGGCTGTTTTTGGGCAGGAGGTTATTTTGGCAGGGGGATTTTGGGCAGGGGGCTGGCTGGTTTTGGCAGGGATTTTGGGCAGGGGGATTTTGGGCAGGGGGATTTTGGGCAGGGGGATTTTGGGGAGGGGTATTTTGGGGAGGGGTCCGTCCGGGGCCGGCGCGGCGCTGGAATGCGGCTCGGCGGCGCTGACAGGCAGGAGTTACAGGAGTTACGGCCGGACAGAAAATCGGGATTTTTTCACCTCCCCCTGCCCGGCGGCTCCCGCCGCTCGTTCCGGGAGCCGAACGGGAAACGCTGGGGGGGCTCCCGGGGGTCCCCCAACGCCCCCGGCCCCAATTCCAGCCCCCCCCTCCCCCTCCCGCCGCTTTCCCCCCGCAAATTCCTTCCCAAAAGCGGCCCCCAAGTGGCAGAAATTCCGGATTTCCCCTTAAAAATCCGAATTTTGGCGCTGCCTGCCCCGGCCCGGGCAGCCCACCCGGACTGGGGGGACTGGGACGGGACTGGGACGGGACTGGGCCGGGACTGGGGGGGCTCTGCGGGCTCCGCGTTGTTTTTTTCCCCCCTCCCAGGGATTAAAGGTGGATTTTGGGGCCGGGGCGGGGCTGGGGGAGGATTTTCCCTGGGGGAAAAAACATCTGGGAAGGGAAGAGAGGGCGGAAAAAAGGAGAAAAAAATCCCATTGAGCCAAAAAGAGGAACTGGGGGGATCCCAGGGATCATCTTCCCTTCCCAGCTCCCGTTTTATTTCCATTTTCCCCTTTCCTGCTCCCAAACCCCAAATTCCCCAAACCCCAAACTCCAAACCCCCCAAACCCAAAATCCCCCAAATCCCAAAATTCTCTTTTCCAGAATTCCTTCTCAGGAATCCTTCTGGAATTTTTTGTGGGGGAATATTTCAGGGAATCTCTTTTTGGGAATGCTCCCAGAACCATTCCTCGGGAACGTTCTCCAGAACTGATTTTCCAGAATGTTCTCCTCCCGACGCGGCTGGAATGGGAACGGCCTTGCCAGGGTACCCCGCACTGCTGGGGATGGATTTTTTGGGATGGGTTTTTTTTTGGGATGAGAATTTTTAGAATGAGGATTTTTTGGGATGAGGGTTTTTTTTGGGATGAATTTTTTTTGGGATGAGGTTTTTTTGGGGATGAGTTTTTTGGGGATGAGGATTTTTAGAATGAGGAATTTTTAGGATGACGATTTTTTGGGGGATGAGTGTTTTGGGGATGAGGATTTTTAGGATGAGTGGTTTTTTGGGATGAGGATTTTTTAGGATGAGTTTTTTTGGGGGATGAAGATTTTTTAGGATGAGTTTTTTTTGGGGATGAAGATTTTTTGGGATGAGGATTTTTTAGGATGAGTTTCTTTGGGATGACGATTTTTTAGGATGAGTTTTTTTGTTGGATGAAGATTTTTTGGGATGAGTTTTTTTGGGATAAATTTTTTCTTTTTGATGTTTTTTTTTTCTGGGAGCTCCGCGTTCCCCGGGGCCGCGTCTGGCGGCGCCGTTTTCCGCTCGTCCCTCCAAAACCCCAAAGAAACCCCAAAGAAACCCCAAAGAAACCCCAAAGAAACCCCACAGAAACCAGTTTTTCCCGAAGTCCCCCGGGCCGGCGCGCTGTTATTATGCTAATTGGCTGCCGCTAATTACGCTGATGACTGTAATCACCGCGCCGCTGTCACGCAAATAACGCGGGGTGACGTCACCGGCCAGGGGCGGGAGGTGCCGCGATCCGAATTTGGGGATTTTGGGATTTGGGGGGGGATGGGAACCCCCCCGGGACACCTCCCGCAGCCCTGGAGGGATTTTGGGTGCAATTCCCCAAAAAAAACCCAAAAAACCCCAAACCAATCCCGTCCCAGCCTCTCTGCTCCAGTTCGGGACTGGGGAAATCCCAGTTTGGGCTGGGGGAGCCTCCCCAGCCCCAAATTCTGTCCTAAATCTCAGCCCAAACCAAAATCCCACCCCAAATCTCAGCCCAATCCTGGAATCCCATCCCAAAACCCCAAATCCCATCCCAAATCTCATCCCAAACCCAAAATCCCACCCCAAATCTCAGCCCAAACCCAGAATCTCATCCCAAATCTCATCCCAAATCCAAAATCGCATTCCAAATCTCATCCCAAACCTGGAATCCAGACCCAAATCTCAGCCCAAACTGGGAATCCCATCCCAAATCTCATCCCAGACCCAGAATTCCACTCGAAATCTCATCCTAAATCCAAAATCCCATCCCAGATCCCATCCCAAACCCAAAATCCCACCCCAAATCTCATCCCAAACCTGGAATCTCATCCCAAATCCCATCCCAAATCCCATCCCAAATCTCATCCCAAACCCCGAATCCTCCCCCAAATCCCATCCCAAACCCCAAATCCCACCCCAAACCCCAAATCCTCCCCCAAATCCCATCCCAAACCTGGAATCCCACCCCAAATCCCATCCCAAACCCCAAATCCCGCCCCAAATCCCACCCCAAGCCCAGGGCCCAGGGAGGCCTCGCCCTTTCCCATCCCGGGCTCGGGATCTGCCAGGATTTGGGACAAATCCCCTTTTCCTGCCCCCACCCCCGAATTTCCCCCTCCCCAATCCCTCATTTTCCAGGGAATTCACCAAAAAGCAGCCGCTTTCCCCGGTTTATTTTGTGTTTCCTTTTCCTTGTTTTGTGTTTCCTTTCCCGTTTTATTTTCTGTTTCCTGGTTTATTTTGTGTTTCCTTTCCCGTTTTATTTTGTGTTTCCTTTCCCATTTTATTTTGTGTTTCCCATTGTTTTATTTTGTGTTTCCTTTCCCATTTTATTTTGTGTTTCCTTTTCCCGGTTTATTTTGTGTTTCCTTTCCCGTTTTATTTTGTGTTTCCCGTTTTATTTTGTGTTTCCTTTCCCGGTTTATTTTGTGTTTCCCGGTTTATTTTGTGTTTCCTTTCCCATTTATTTTGTGTTTCCTTTCCCGTTTTTTTTGTGTTTCCTGGTTTATTTTGTGTTTCCTGTTTTATTTTGTGTTTCCTTCCCCGTTTTTTTTGTGTTTCCGTGCGTTTCTCTCGGCTCCTCCCTGGGCGCAGCTCGATGGATTTTCAAACGTCTCCGTTTTATCGCCTGCTTAATGATTGGTGCCGTTATTTATTAATTGATCGGCGCATTAACGGGTGAATAATGCGGCAAATGGTTCAACAGGGCCGGAAAAAATCGGGATTTGGGAATAAATCCACCCCGGGGGCTGCACCGAGAGCGAGGCGGGGAATGAGAATGGGGGGGACGAGGGGAGAGTCGGGAAATCGAGGGAAAGGGCCCCAAAATCGGGAAATCGAGGGAAAGGGCCCCAAAATTTCCCCCTTCCCGACCCCAAATCCCTGCGGGAAATGGGAGCGCCTCGGGCGGCCGCGGCCCTTTTGGAGTTTTTTAGGGTTTTTGGGTTTTTGGGGTTTTTTGGGTTTTTTGGGTTTTTTTGGGGTTTCCCCCTCTCCCGACCCCAAACCCGACGCGTTCCCCCGCGGCCCCGCAGTGGAAAATTCGGGAATTCGGGGATTTTCCGCCGCCCCCTCTTTGTTCCCGCGCGCACCTGAGGGCATCCCGGCCCGTCGCCATGGCAACCGGAACGTCGCGTTGCCACGGCGACGGGGAATGTCGCGTTGCCATGGCGACGGGGAATGTCGCATTCCCGCGGGATGCGGGCCGGGATCCCATAAAAACCCGAAACGGGGAAAAATAAAGGGGGGAAAAATCCGGGATGGGAAGGGGCCGGGGAGGGCTCGTATGCAAATGAGCTGCGGCTTAATTGCGGATTTTAATTGGGGGGATGGGGGGGGGGAGCAGGGAGGGCAGAAATCCCATTTCTGACCCTAAAATAAAACATTTCTAACAACAAAACCCCATTTCTGACCCCAAAATAAACATTTGTGGGGTCGGTGGGATCGGTGGGATGCAGGAGGGGTTTTTAGGGGGATTTGTGGGATTTATGGGATCGGTGGGATGCAGGGGGGATTTGGGGGATCGGAGGGCAGAGCCGTGAGGTGGCAGCGCGGGATTGATCGGGAGAGGAGCTGGGAGAGCGGGATTGGCCGAGGGGCTGCGGGATTGGGAACGGGAATGGGAATGGGGATGGGAATGGGGAATGGGGAATGGGGAATGGGAATGGGAATGGGAATGGGATGGGAATGGGAATGGGAATGGGAATGGGGAATGGGAATGGGGAATGGGAATGGGAATGGGATGGGAATGGGATGGGAATGGGATGGGAATGGGGATGGGGATGGGATGGGATGGGAATGGGGAATGGGAACGGGATGGGAATGGGGATGGGAATGGGAATGGGAACGGGAACAGGAATGGGATGAGAATGGGGATGGGAAAGGGGAAAGGGGAATGGGGAATGGGGAATGGGAATGGGGAATGGGGATGGGAACGGGAATGGGAAATGGGAACGGGGACAGGAACGGAACAGGAGTGGGAAAGGGAACGGGAACAGGGATGGGAATGGGAATGGGAACGGGATGGGAATGGAAAGGGACGCAATAGTCTGGGGGTGCTGAGTGACGCCATCACTGACCCCAACAATGACCCCTGGAGGGGACAGGGATGAAGCCACCGCGTCCCCCCTCCCCCACACTGACCCCAACCCCAGGCCGGGGCACCCCCCTGGGCTCCCCCCCCCGGGATCCCCAAATCCCCGATCATTCCCAGAAATTCCCCCGGATTTGGGGTCATTCCCAGAAATCCCATCCTGGATTTGGGGTCACTCCCAGATCCCTCGCCCCGGATTTGGGATCATTCCCAGAAATCCCCCGGATTTGGGGTCATTCCCAGAAATCCCCCCAGATTTGGGGTCACTCCCAGAAATCCCCATGGATTTGGGATCATTCCCAGAAATCCCCCCCTGGAGTTGGGATCATTCCCAGATCCCCCCCCGGATTTGGGGTCACTCCCAGAAATCCCCCCAGGATTTGGGGTCATTCCCAGAAATCCCCCAGATTTGGGGTCATTCCCAGAAATCCCCCCGGATTTGGGGTCACTCCCAGAAATCCCCCCGGCTTTGGGGTCACTCCCAGAAATCCCCCCGGCTTTGGGGTCCGGCCCAGCCCCGGCCCGCCCCGGCCCCGTTTCTGCCCCAATTCTCGCTGCCCCCCCCGGGCAGGCCGGGGCTGGATCCGAGCCTTCCTCCCCCGGGCCGCACAAGGCTCCTTTGTGCCGCCCGGGATGTTAATTACGGTAATTAGCGCCGCGGCCGCTGCCGCCCCGCCCCCCTCGGCGGGACGCTCCGCGCCCTCCATCCGCGCCTTCCTCCCACCCTCCTCCTCCTCCTCCTCCTCCTCCTCCTCCTCCTCCTCCTCCTCCTCCTCCTCCTCCTCCTGCCCCGCCAGGGCCCCGGGGGGAACACCCCGATCCCAGCGCGGCCCCAAATCCCGGGCGCGCTGAACTCATGGCTGGGGCTGGGCTGGGGCCTGGGGGAGCTCTGGGAGCTCTTGGGAATGTTTGGGAATGTTTGGGAATGTTTGGGGAGGTTTTGGGAAGGTTTGGGGAGGTTTTGGGGAGGTTTGGGGAGGTTTTGAGGAGTTTTGGGGAGTTTTTTGGGAGCTTTTGGGGAGTTTTTGGGAGGGTTTTGGGAACTTTTAGGAGGTTTTTGGGAGGGTTTTGGGAGCTCTTTGGAGCTTTTAAGAAGTTTTTTGGTAATTTTTTGGGAGCTTTTGGCAGCTCTTTGGCAGCTCTTTGGAGCTTTTAAAAAGTTCTTTGGTAATCTTTTGGGAGTTTTGGGGGAGTTTTTGGGAGGTTTTGGGAGCTCTTTGGCAGCTCTTTGGAGCTTTTAAGAAGTTTTTTGGTAGTTTTTTGGGAGCTTTTGGCAGCTCTTTGGGAGTTTTTGGGAGTTTTTGGGAACTCTTTGGGAGGTTTTCGGTGCTTTTTTGGGAGCTCTTTGAGATCTTTTTGTGAGCTTTTGGCAGCTCTTTGGGAGGTTTTGGGAGTTTCTTTGGGAGATTTGGGAGCTCTTTGGGATCTTTTTGGGAGCTCTTGGGAGTTTTTTGGAGCTTTTTGGGAGCTCGTTGAGATCTTTTTGGTAATTTTTTGGAGCTCTTAGGGAGTTTTTTGGGAGCTCTATGCGAGCTTTTCAGGAACTCTTTGGGAATTTCTTGGGAATTTTTTGGCAGCTCTTTGGCAGCTTTTCGGGAGCTTTTTGAGGTCTTTTGGGGACCTTTCTGGAAGCTCTTTGAGAGTTTTTTGGGGAGGTTTTCGGGCCCTCTTTGGGAGCTCCTTGGGAGCTTTGGGGATTTTTTTTGGCAGCTCCTTGGGCTCATTTTGGGATCTCTCTGGGCTCATTTTGGGGGCTCATTTTGGGAGCTCTCTGGGCAGATTTTGGGATCTCTCTGGGATCATTTTGGGAGCTCTTTGGGCTCATTTGGGAGCTCATTTTGGGAGCTCTCTGGGAGCTCTTTGGGCTCATTTTGGGATCTCTCTGGGAGCTCTTGGAGCACTTTTGGGAGCTCTCTGGGAGCTCTCTGGGATCATTTTGGGAGCTCATTTTGGGAGCTCTCTGGGATCATTCTGGGAGCTCTCTGGGATCTCTCTGGGATCATTTTGGGAACTCTCTGGGAGCTCTTTGGGATCATTTTGGGAGCTCTCTGGGATCTCTCTGGGATCATTTTGGGAGCTCTCTGGGATCATTTTGGGAACTCTCTGGGATCATTTTGGGGGCTCATTTTGGGAGCTCTGGCAGCTCTGGGAGCCCTTTTGGGATCTCCCTGGGCTCATTTTGGGATCTCTGGCAGCTCTGGGAGCCCTTTCGGGGCATTGCTGGCGTGCGAGCGGTGCCAGCGCGGCTCCGGGCACGCCCTCGGTGCCGCCCCACGCCCGGCACCGCCCGAGCGCGGCTTTGGAGGCGCCGCCGGCCCCGGCAGCTCCTGGCGCCGCTCCCGGCCCCGTCCCTGCCCCGTCCCTGCCCGGTCCCTGCCCGGTCCCTGCCCCGTCCCTGCCCGGCATCGCCCGCGCGGCGCCCCCGGCCAGGGCAGGGCCCGGCTGGCCCGGGAATTCCAGCCGGGAATGGGCCCGGGTTTGTGCCCCGTGACAGGAGAATTCCAGCCGGGAATGGGCCAGGGCTGGGCCAGGAGAATTCCAGCCGGGAATGGGATCAGGCTGGGCCAGGAGAATTCCAGCCGGGAATGGGCCCGGGTTTGTGCCCAGTGCCCCGGGAATTCCAGCCGGGAATGGGACAGGGCTGTACCAGGAGAATTCCAGCTGGGAATGGGATCAGGCTGTACCGGGAGAATTCCAGCCGGGAATGGGCCAGGGCTGTGACAGGAGAATTCCAGCCGGGAATGGGATCAGGCTGGCCCGGGAATTCCAGCCGGGAATGGGCCAGGGTTTGTGCCCAGTGCCCCAAGAATTCCAGCCGGGAATGGGCCAGGGCTGTGACAGGAGAATTCCAGCCGGGAATGGGCCAGGGTTTGTGCCCAGTGCCCCGAGAATTCCAGCCAGGAATGGGCCAGGGCTGTGACAGGAGAATTCCAGCCGGGAATGGCCCCGGGTTTGTGCCCTTTACCCCGAGAATTCCAGCTGGGAATGGGATCAGGCTGGGACAGGAGAATTCCAGGCGGGAATGGGCCCGGGTTTGTGCCCCGTGCCCCGAGAATTCCAGCCGGGAATGGGATCAGGCTGTGCCAGGAGAATTCCAGTTGGGAATGGGCCCAGGCTGGGCCAGGAGAATCCCCCCAAAAGGAGCAGGAGAGCTTTCCTGGGACTCCCCAATCCCATCCTCTGATGAATCCCAAATCCGGGATTTTCCGGGATATTTGGGGTTCTCAGGAACTGGGATTTTCCGGGATATTTGGGGCTGTCAGAGGAGCCCCAAATCTGGGATTTTCTGGGATATTTGGGGCTGTCAGAGGAACCCCAAATCCAGGATATTTGGGGCTGTCAGAGGAGCCCCAAATCTGGGATTTTCTGGGATATTTGGGGCTGTCACAGGAACCCCAAATCCGGGATTTTCCCAGGATATTTGGGGCTGCCAGAGGAACCCCAAATCCCTTTTTTCCCGGGATTTTTGGGGCTGTCAGAGGAGCCCCAAATCTGTTTTTTCCCGGGATTTTTGGGGCTGTCACAGGAGCCCCAAATCCGTTTTTCCCGGGATATTTTTGGGCTGTCACAGGAACCCCAAATCCGTTTTTCCCGGGATTTTTGGGTCTCTCCGCGGGCTGGCCCAGCCCGGGAGCGGCCGCAGCTTTGTCCTTGTCCCCGTCCCCACCGAGGTGACGCCGGGTGACACCCGAGGTGCCGACCCCGCCCTCGGGAGCCGCCTCCCCATTCCAGGCGCTTCCAGGGAATTCTCGTCCCGGATCCCGCCCTGCCTGCCCGGGCAGGGCCCGCCTGAGTCACCCCAAATCCCGGGATGCCGTCCCAGGGATCCCGCACCGCGCCCGGGAACGGCCTGGAAAAAGAAATATAAAAATAAATATAAGAAATAAATGTGAAAATAGATATAAAAAAATGAAATTCAAAATTAGGGAAAGGGGAAATGGGGGAAAATGGGAAAGGAAAGGGCGGGGGAGGGAAAGGAAGGGGAAATAAAAGGGGGAAAAAGGGAAAAAAAGGGGGAAAGAAGGGAAAGAAATGGAAAGAAAAGGGGGGAAAGGGGGAAATAAGGGAAAATTGAAAGAAAAGGGGGAAAAAACAGGGAAAAAGAGAAAGAAATGGAAAGAAAAGGGAGAAAAGGGGGAAATAAGGGAAAATTGAAAGAAAAGGGGGAAAAAACAGGGAAAAAAGGGAAAGAAAAGGGGGGAAAAGGGGAAAAAGGGGGGAAATAAGGGAAAATGGAAAGAAAAGGGGAAAAACAGGGAAAAAAGGGAAAGAAATTGAGAGAAAAGGGGGAAAAACCAGGGAAAGGGGAGAAGCAAAGAGGAACAAAATCCAGAGTGTGAAGGAGGAGCAGGAGCCAGGCAGGGCCAGGATTCCCACGGGAATTCCTGCCGTGGGACGGACAGACAGACAGAGGGACAGACAGGGGGGAAAGGCGTCCCCGGGAATTGCGGGAATTGCGGGAATTGCGGGAATTGCAGCGGGACGGGAGGGAGGGAGGAGCGGGGGAGGATCCCCGGCCTTATCTCGGGATCGTCCCCGGCGGGAGCGGGCGGGTCCTGCCCGAGCACCGGGAGCGGAACGGGGCTCGGGAACGCCGGGGTTAACCGGGAATGCCGGGATTTATCTGGGAATGCCGGGATTTACCTGAGAATCCCAGAATTTACTGTGGGAATGCCGAGATTTACCTGGAAACCTCAGGATTTATCTGGGAACCTCGGGATTTATCTGGGAATCTCGGGATTTATCTGGGAATCTCGGGATTTATCTGGGAATCTTGAGATTCATCTGGGAATCCCAGAATTTACCGTGGGAATCTCGGAATTTATCTGGGAACTTCGGGATTTACCTGGGAATTACAGAATTTACTGAGGGAATGCTGGAATTTATCTGGGAACTTCAGGATTTATCTGGGAATCTTGAGATTCATCTGGGAATCCCAGAATTTACCGAGGGAATCTCGGAATTTATCTGGGAACTTCGGGATTTCCCTGGGAACCTCGGGATTTACCTGGGAATTACAGAATTTACTGAGGGAATGCTGGAGATTTACTGTGGGAATTTCAGAATTTACTGTGGGAGTCTCAGAATCCATCTGGGAATCTCAGGATTTACTGTGGGAATGCTGGGATTTCCCTGGGAATCTCGGGATTCATCTGAGAATCTCAGAATTGACTGTGGGAATTTCAGAATCCGTCTGGGAATCCCGGAATTTCCTGAGGGAATGCTGGAATCCATCCGGGAATCTCGGGATTTACCTGGGAATCTTGAGATTCATCTGGGAATCCCAGAATTGACTGTGGGAATGTCAGAATTTACCGAGGGAATCTCGGAATCCATCTGGGAACCTCGGGATTCACCGTGGGAATCTCGGAATGCCGGAGCCTCAGGAATTCTGGCCCTTTCCCGGAAATCTCGGGATTTATTGGGGGAATCGCGGCCTTTGTCAGAGAGTGCCGGAACTTTCTGTGGGGATCCCAGAACTTTCCGGAATCCCGGCCTTTACCTGGGAATCTGCTCCTGGGGCAGCTCAGGTTCAATCCCGGAGGATTCCCAGGAATTCCCCGAGCCCGGATGGAGCCGGTGGCGGCTCAGGGAAACTGAGGCACGGCCGGGATCGGGATCGGGATCGTTCCCCCGGGAACGCCGGACACCGAACCCCGCTGGCGCCTCCTGAGCCCCTTTTTTCCACCTTTTTTCCCCCTTTTTGCCTTTTTCCCCCTTTTTTCCTCTCTTTTCAATCCTCCCAGATAATTCCTGGTTTTCCCTTAAAATCCTCCCAGAGAATTCCGGTTTCTTCCCTAAAAACATCTCTGAAAAATTCCCAGTTCCTCCCTAAAAACCTCCTGGAAAATTCCCAGTTCTTCCCTAAAAACATCCTGGAAAATTCCCAGTTTTCCCCTAAAAATATCTCGGAAAAATTCCCACTTTTCCCTAAAAACCTCCTGGAAAATTCCCAGTTTTCCCCTAAAAACATCTCTGAAAAATTCCCAGTTCTTCCCTAAAAACCTCCTGGAAAATTCCAACTTTTCCCTTAAAATCCTCCTGGAAAATTCCCACTTTTCCCTAAAACCCCCCCAAAATCCCAAAATCCCAAATTCCAGCACCCACTTCCTCGATTTGGGGCAAACCCCCCCAAATCCCAAACCCCAAAAATCCCGAAAAAACCCCAAATTCCCCTCCCCCCCCCCCCCGGGAACTCCCAACTCTTTGGTTTATTTTGATTTTTCTGTTTCCTTTGGATTTTGGGGATGATTCCGCGGACGGATTTACGATTCCCCCCGGGAATAATTTGATTTATTCCCCACAAACGGCCCCGCCTCCCTCTCCTGTTGAAAGTTTTAAGATTCCCTCCCAGACAGGCTCCAAAAATTCAGGGAAAAACAACAAAAAACTAAAAAAAAAAGGGATTTTCACCTCTGGGCTGTAATTACCCACCCCATAATCACCGCAGAACCTTCCAGAAATCCTGCAGAGCCAGGGAGAAGCTGCTTCAGAGGGAGTAAAAAATGCTTTATAGGGAAAAAAGTGCTTTATAGGGGAAAAAAAACCTGATTTACAGGGGAAAAAGGTGCTTTATAAGGGGAAAAAAATCCGGTTTTATAGGGGAAAAAAATCCTGGGTTTATAGGGAAAAAATCCTGGGGTTTAGGGGAAAAAAATCCTGGGGTTTAGGGGGAAAAAATCCTGGGGTTTAGGGGAAAAAATCCTGAGTTTTAGGGGGAAAAAAATCTGCTTTACAGGGGAAAAAAAGCTGTTTTATAGGGGAAAAAAATCCTGGCTTTTAGGGGAAAAAAAAAATCCTGAATTTTAGGGGAAAACAATCCTGTTTTTTAGGGGGAAAAATCCTGGATTTTAGGGGGGAAAATCCTGATTTTTAGGGGGAAAAAATCCTGATTTGTAGGGGACAAAATCCTGATTTTTAGGGAGAAAAATCCTGGGTTTTAGGTTAAAAAAATCCTGATTTTTAGGGGGAAAAATCCTAATTTTTGGGAAAAATTTCCTGATTTTTAGGTTAAAACAATCCTGATTTTTAGGGGACAAAATCCTGGTTTTTAGGGAAAAACATCCTCTTTTTTAGGGCAAAAATCCTGCTTTCTGGGGAAATGCGGGCGGGCCGCCCTCCTGCGCCGGGGCTTTGGGCAAAGGGGAAATTTGGGGATTTTGGGCCGCCTCGGGGGTTTTGCTCTCCGTGCCCGTTTTCCCGGGATTTGCCCCCGGAATCGGGGCTGGATCCACCGAAGGGATTTTCCTGGCGCTCCACGAGGCCGGAATTCCCAGGGATTCCCAGGATTCCCAGAATTCCCACAATTCCCAGGGATTCCCAGAATTCCCAAGGATTCCCAGAATTCCCACAATTCCCAGGGATTCCCAGGGATTCCCAGGGATTCCCAGGGATTCCCAGGGATTCCCAGAATTCCCAGAATTCCCACAATTCCCAAGGATTCCCAGAATTCCCAGAATTCCCAAGGATTCCCAGAATTCCCACAATTCCCAGAATTCCCAAGGATTCCCAGAATTCCCAGAATTCCC
>NC_140056.1:911364-948877 GCF_963513975.1 Fringilla coelebs
CATGGAGGCTGCCACAACCATCATGGCGGCCTCAATCCATCATGGCGGCCCTCACACCCATCATGGCGGCTGCCATATCCATAAAGGAAGATTATTTAAATTATTCTAATTAGCTTAATCATTTAAATTGTTATTGTAATGATTAATAAAGGGAGGGTGTGGCTCGGGAGCTGTTCTGGAGATGTGAAAAGTTTTTAATAAGAAAGAGAAAAATATACAGTACTAGTGAGTAAGGTTATTAATAAATTATGATCAATTTAATAACGGAATAAACTAGCAGGCCTTGGGAGCAGCACCTGGAGAGGGGAAGGATGTGGAAAACTCTGGAACGTTCTGGAAAATGACCCCAAATTTGTGCTTTGCACCCCTGGGGGCAGGAGAATAATTAATGAGGGAATTTATAATAAAGAAGAAATACAAAATACTTCTTATGCAATAGTGTAATTAAGTAACCACAATATAAGCAATTTTTATTTAATAGCTACACAATAAAGAGCTTAAACCATAGCGAATAATACATTTTGATTAATAATAACACCACAAGAAATATAACGACACTACAAGCAATAAATACGCAGTAACCCGAGCTAGTAAGTAATAAATATCTAACTCTATGTAAGAATAATTTAATTAAGAGATAATTTTTAATAATTAATTACACCCGAGTCCCTCAATGACCCCGCTCCGGTCCCAGCCACACCTCCCGGAAGTCAGCGTTTCCCGCCCTCTCTTTCTATTGGCCGTCACTCAGCGCCTCCCTTTTTTCATTGGTTCATCTGCATGTCAGTCAACATAACCCCTCCCCCAGCGCCCGACAGGCCAATCACCGGCGGGTGCTACGGGCTGCTCTGACCAATGGCGAGCGGCGGATTTGGGCGGGGCGGCGTAGGACGCGCGGCGCTGATTGGTCGTAGCGGCGTGAGGGGCGGGGCCGGCGCGGGGGTGACAAGATGGCGGCGGAGCCGGTGGAGCTGCACAAGCTGAAGGTGCCGCTGGGAGCGGGAACGGGGCCGGGAAAACCGTGGGGGAACCGCGGGGGGAGAGAGCCCGGGGACCGGGACAGCCCCGGGGGAGAGCGGCGGGGGAACGGCGGGAAACGGGCCGGGGGCTCTGAGGGGACCCTGAGGGGGCTCCGAGGGTCTGAGGGGGCTTTGAGGTGGCCCTGAGGGGGATCTGAGGGTGCCCTGAGGGGATTCTGAGGAGGCTCTGAGGGGGTTCTGAGGGTCTGCGGGGGTTCTGAGGGTCTGCGGGTCCCTGAGGGGGATCAGGAGGGGACTCTGAGGGTCCCTGAGGGGAAACTGGCGGGCCCTGAGGGGGTCCCGGGTGGGGGTCCTGAGAGGGTTCTGGGGGGTCTCTGAGCTCTGAGGGGGAACTGAAGGTCTGAGGGGGTCCTGGGGGGGCTCTGAGGGGGCCCTGTGGCAGATCTGGGGGTCTCTGAGGGCCTCTGAGGGGGTCCTGGGGGTCTCCGAGGGCCCCTGAGGGGGTCCTGAGGGGGATTTGGCAGTCTCTGAGCTCTGAGGGGGTCCTGGGGGCTCTGAGGGGTCCTGAGGGGGATCTGGGGGTCTCTGAGGGGGTGCTGGGTGGGGATCCTGAGGTGATCCTGGGGAGGGGTCCTGGGCGGGGATCCTGAGGGGAACCTGGGGGCCTCTGAGCCCTGAGGGGGTCCTGGGGGGCTCTGAAGGGGTGCTGGGCAGGGATCCTGGGGGTGGTCCTGAGGGGCTCTGAGGGGGTCCCGGTGGGGGTCCTGAGGGGTCCTGGGGGGGGGGGGGGGGCTCTGGGGGGGTCCTGGGGAGGGTCCTGAGGGGGATCTGGGGGAGTCCTGAGGGGGTCCTGGGGGGGGCTCTGAGGGGGGCCCTGAGGGGATCCTGGGGGCAGGGTCCTGAGGGGGATCTGGGGGGTCCTGGGGGGTTCCTGAGGCGGATCTGGGGGGTCCTGGGGGGGGTCCTGAGGGGGATCTGGGGGGTCTTGGGGGTTCCTGAGGCGGATCTGTGGGTCCTGGGGGTCCTGAGGGGGATCTGGGGGGTCTTGGGGGTTCCTGAGGCGGATCTGTGGGTCCTGTGGGTGCTGAGGGGGATCTGGGGGGTCCTGGGGGTTCCTGTGGGTCCCGTGGGTGCTGATGCCCCGCGGTGCCGCCCAGCTGGCCGAGCTGAAGCAGGAGTGCCTGGCGCGGGGGCTGGAGGCCAAAGGCAACAAGCAGGACCTGATCCACCGGCTGCAGGCCTACCTGGAGGAGCACGGTGGGTGCTCCCCAAAACCCCACAGCATTCCCAGCTGGGATCCCCCTCAAATCCCCCTCAAATCCCCCACCAATCCCCCACCAATCCCCCACAAAATCCCCCACAAAATCCCCCCACAAAATCCCCCCACAAATCCCCCACAAATCCCCCTCAAACCCCCCACAAACCCCCCTCAAATTCCCCACAAACCCCCCACAAACCCCCCACAAAACCCTCCACAAAACCCCCCATAAAACCCCCCACAAATCCCCCACAAACCCCCCTCAAATCCCCCACAAACCCCCCACAAAACCCCCCACAAAACCCCCCACAAATCCCCCACAAATCCCCCACAAATCCCCCACAAATCCCCCACAAATCCCCCACAAATCCCCCTCAAATCCCCCTCAAATCCCTCATAAAACCCCCCACAAACCCCCCACAAACCCCCCACAAAACCCCCCACAAACCCCCCTCAAATCCCCCACAAACCCCCTCAAACCCCCCACAAACCCCCCTCAAATCCCCCACAAATCCCCCACAAACCCCCCTCAAACCCCCCTCAAACCCCGCTCAAATCCCCCCTCAAATCCCCCTCAAACCCCCCTCAAATCCCCACAAATCCCCCTCAAATCCCCCTCAAACCCCCCTCAAACCCCCCACAAACCCCCCACAAATCCCCACAAACCCCACAAACCCCACAAATCCCCCCCAAATCCCCTTTTCCCGGGATTCCCGGGAATCCTGCCCCCCTGACCCTTCCCTGCTTTTCCAGCCGAGGAGGAGCCCAACGAGGAGGACGTGCTGGGAGAGGAGATCGAGGTGGGCGTTTTTGGGGTCACCCCCATTTTCAGGGGAGTTTGTGATGGGAATGAGGCAGAATTCCGGAATTTCAGCCTTTTCCCATCTGTTTTTGGGGTTAAATCAGCTGGGTTTGGTGCCTGGGATGCTCCATATCCCGAGAATTCCGGATGGGGGAATCGTGGATTTTGAGATTTTGGATTTTGGGTTTGATCCCTCGCTGGGAAAAGGAGAGATTTGGGAGATTATGTGGAAATGTGGGAATTTTTCCTTGGGAATAGACACGGGCTTGGGTGGATTTTAGGGATTTTTTCTGTGGGTTTTCCATAGATTTTATGGATTTTCGGTGGGTTTTCCAGGGATTTCCTATAGCTCTTAGAGATTTTCCATGTATTTTATGGATTTCCCATGGATTTTATGGGTTTTCCATGGATTTTATGGGTTTTCCAGGGATTTTCCATGGTTTTTCCAGGGATTTCCCATAGCTCTTATGGATTTTTCCATGGATTTTTCCCATAGGTTTTATGGGTTTCCCCTGGATTTCCCATGGATTTTCTGGATTTCCTATAGATTTTCTGGATTTTCCATGGATTTTCCATGAGCTTTCCATAGATTTTTCCATGGATTTCCAATGGATTTTCCCCTGGATTTCCATTGGATTTTCCCCTGGATTTTTCCCTGGATTTTCCATGGATTTTCCCTTGGATTTTCCTGGATTTTTCTATGGATTTCCCCTGGATTTCCATTGGATTTTCCCCCAGATTTTTCCATGGATTTTCCCATGGATTTTCCTGGATTTTCCCATGGATTTTCTCTTGGATTTTCCTGGATTTTTCCCTGTATTTCCATGGATTTTCCCCTGGATTTTCCCCTGGATTTTCCCTTGGATTTTCCATTGGATTTTCCATTGGATTTTCCCCATGGATTTCCCATGGATTTTCCATGGATTTTCTCTGTATTTCCATGGATTTTCCCATGGATTTCCCATGGATTTCCCTGGATTTTCCCCTGGATTTTTCCATCGATTTCCATTGGATTTTTCCATGGATTTTCCCTGAATTTCCCATGGATTTCCCTGGATTTCCCTGGATTTTTCCATGGATTTTCCCTGGATTTTTCCATGGATTTCCCTGGATTTCCCTGGATTTCAGGAGGAGGAGCCCAAGGCGCCGGAGCCGCCCGTGAAGGTGGAGGAGGCGCCGCTGAAGTCGCCGGACGTGTGAGGAGAATTCCCAGGAAAACCTGGGAATGAGGGGCTGGGAAAGAGGGATCAGGGGAATTTTGGGAATGGGGACAGAACCCAAATCCCACCTGGAGCATCCCTGACCTTTTCCCAAACGTTTTCCAGGATCCAGGAGAAGAAAATGGTGAAAATCTCCTCGGAAATCTCCCAAATGGAGGTAAGACCCCCTGGAAAATCCCAATTTTTCCTTGGAAAATCCCAATTTTTCCTTGGAAAATCCCAATTTTCCCATTGTAAATTCCCAGTTTTCCCTTGGAAATTCCTAAAATTCCTTTTTTCCCTTTCCCATTTTGCAGAGGATGCAGAAAAGGGCCGAGAGGTTCAACGTCCCCGTCAGCCTGGAGAGCAAAAAGGCAGCGAGGGCAGCACGGTGAGCACGGGAATTCCGGGAAAATTCGGGAATTCCAGGGAAATTTGGGAATTCTGGGAGGAATTTCCAGGGAAATTTGGGAATTCTGGGAGGAATTTGGGGTGGGATCCCTGTTGGGGATGGGGGGGAGGGCGCTCTGGGCTGGAATTCCCAGAGGATTCTGAATCTCTGGAATGTTCCAGGAATATCCCGGAGTGGGAGAACGATGGGATTTTGTGGGATTTGTTCTAATTCCCAAAATTCCGGCCCCAATTCCCAAAATTCCAGCCCCAATTCCCAAAGTTCCGGCTCTAATTCCCAAAATTCCAGCTCTAATTCCCATTTTTTTCATTCCCACAGGTTCGGCTTGGCCACAATTCCCACAAAAGGTGAGGAAGAGGGAATTCCTGGAATTCTGGGAATTCTCTGGGAGTGGAAATTTTGGGATTTGGTGGGAAAATACTCCAAATTATCCTGGATTTTCCTGGGATTTTTCATCCCAAAAAAATCCAGGCTTGGAATTTTCCTGGAATTCTTGAGAATTCCCAGTTCTGGGCTGAAATCTGGGAATTTTGGCCAATTCCTGATGGGAATTTTCTTCTTTTTCCCAGGGCTCTCAGCAGACTCCAAACCCACGGTGAGGAAATTTGGGATTCCCAGGGAATATGGGGAATTCCAGTGGGAAATTGGGTGGAATTTTGGGAATTTGGGTGGAATTTTGGGAGATTCCCACAGAACTTTGGGAATTCGGGTGAAATGTTGGGAATTCAGGTGGAATTTTGGGAATTCAGGTGGAATTTTGGGATCCCAGCTGGAATTTTTAGGTTGCAATTCCCCAAAAAAAAACCCCTGGAGTTTTTCCAGGATCCTCTGGAAAAGCCCCCAGAGCTGAGGAATTTTGGGAATTTTTATTCCGGAATTTTCCCCTTTGGAAGTCCCCAGGATCCCAAATCCCAAATTTCCTTTTCCCAGATAAACCTGGAAAAACTCAAGGAAAGGGCCCAGAGGTTTGGCCTCAACGTCTCCTCCCTCTCCAAGAAGGTGAGATTTGGGAATTTTGGGAATTCCAGGAATTTTGGGAATTCTGGGAATGTCAGGGCATCCTCCCCACCCTGGGATTATCCCAAAATTCCAAATTTTCCAGCCCTGCTGCCTCCACACTTCCCTGTTTTTTTGGGAATTGGGGTTTTGGGAATTTGGGGTTTTTCGGAATTGAGGTTTTGGGAATTTGGGGATTTGGGGTTTTTGGGAATTTGGGGTTTTGGGAAATTGGGGTTTTTGGGAATTTGGGGATTTGGGGTTTTTGGGAATTGAGGTTTTGGGAATTTGGGGTTTTTGGGAATTGAGATTTTGGGAATTTTTGGATTTTGGGGTTTTGGGATTTTGGGTTTTTGGGAATTTGGTCCCACAGGGATCATGGGAAAGTTTCTCTGCCCTGGAATGGGATCGGGAGGGATCCCAGGGATCCATTCCTGACATTCCCATCCCAAACATTCCCAATCCCATCCCAAACATTCCCAATCCCATTCCCAACATTCCCAATCCCAGAGTGAGGAGGATGAGAAGCTGAAGAAGAGGAAGGAACGGTTTGGGATCGTCACCGGGGCCGGCGCCGCCGAGGACTCCGAGGTGGGACCAGAATTCCCGGGATTTGGGGCCGGGAATTCCCGGGATTTGGGGCCGGGAATTCCCAGGATTTGGGGCTGGGAATTCCCAGGATTTAGGGGTCAGGAATTCCTGGGTTTTGGGGCTGGAATTCCTGGGATTTGGGGCTGGGAATTCCCGGGATTTGGGGCTGGGAATTCCCGGGATTTGGGGCCGGGAATTCCCGGGATTTGGGGCAGGGAATTCCCGGGATTTGGGGTCAGGAATTCCCGGGATTTGGGGTCGGGAATTCCCGGGATTTGGGGCTGGGAATTCCCGGGATGTGGGGCTGGGAATTCCTGGGATTTGGGGTCAGGAATCCCTGGGCTCATCCCAAAACCACCTCCCAATTCCCAACCCCTGAGAGATCCAAGGATCTGGGCAGGTTTTCCATGGATTTGGGTGGGGTTTTCCATGGATTTAGGACCACTTTTCTGGGATTTGAGGGAATTTTCTGTGGATTTTGGAACTCTTTTCCCAGGGATTTTGGAACTTTTCTCCCAGGGATTTGGGGTTGTTTTTCCCAGGAATTTGGGGCCGTTTTTCCGGGGATTTTGGGGCCGTTTTTCCTCCGGAATCCCAGGATTTTCCCCCCCTTTGGGATCAGGAATTTCCCCATTCCCACCCCCCTCCCTCTTCCTCTCCTTCCCGGGATTCTCCCCACGGATTTCTGGAAATTTCTGGAATTTTCCCTCTTTTTGGCCCTTCCCAAATCCAGGCAAAGAAGCGGAAAAGGGCGGAAAGGTTCGGGATCGTCTGAGCTGCTCCGGCCTCTCCTCAGGTCAGGATCCCCTTTTTCCCTCATTCCCGATTTTCCATGGAATTCCCAACCCCACCCAGGGAATTCCTCATTCCTTGGAAGGTTTTGCTCCTCAATTTTGGAATTTTTCCCCCCAAAAAATCAAAAAGAAAAGGAGGGGCTGGGGTTGGGAGGGAGGGAATTCCCAAATCCTGGGCACAATTCCCAAAATTTCGGGGTTTCCCGTGGATTTGGGGTGGTTTTCCGTGGATTTGGGGAGGTTTTCCGTGGATTTGGGGTGGTTTTCCATGGATTTGGGGCACATTTTCTAAGAATTTTGGGGTTGTTTTTCCAGGGATTTTGGAGCCACTTTCCTAAAGATTTTGGACTCTTTTCCCAAGGAATTTGGGGTTGTTTTTCCAGGGATTTGTGGCCATTTTCCCAGGGATTTTGGGATTGTTTTCCAAGGATTTTGGGGTTGTTTTCCCAGGGATTTTGGGGTTGTTTTCCCAGGGATTTGGGGCTGTTTTTCCAGGGATTTTGGGGCTGTTTTCCCAGGAATTTGGGGGTTGTTTTCCAGGGATTTGGGGCTGGTTTTCCCAGGAATTTGGGGGTTGTTTTCCAGGGATTTGGGGGTTGTTTTCCCAGGAATTTGGGGGTTGTTTTCCCAGGATTTTGGGGCTGTTTTTCCAGGGATTTTGGGGCTGTTTTCCCAGGAATTTGGGGGCTGTTTTCCCAGGAATTTGGGGGGATTCAAGGAGCAGCTCCCCTGGAAATCCTGGCATCCCAATCCCTTGGGATTTTTGGGATTTTCCCGAGCAGGAATTCCAGAGATTTCTTGGATTTCCAGGTGGGCCTTGCCTGAACCCTTCCCCCGTTGAAGACTTGAGCTCCCAGGATTTGGAATTTCGGGAATCTCATCCCGGAGCCGTGGGAGCGGCGGGGCCGGGGCAATCCCGGAATTCCGGGGCCATTCCCAGCCCAAGAGATTCTATTTTTTTGGGAATTCTCCTTTTCCACCCTCGGGAACCTCAGACACTCCGGGAAATTCCCGGGATGCTCCTTCCCATCCCGAAAATCCTCCGTTTTTCCCGGTTTTTTTCCCGTTTTTTTCCCATTTTTTCCCGGGTTTTGTATTCCCGGTTTTTTCTATTTTCCCGGTTTTTCTCTCAGAAGGGTCGGGCGCTGCCCCTCATCCCACATTTCCCAATAAAAAACTTCCCTTTTCCAAGGAAATCCCTTTTTTTATTCCAGGGCTTTGCATGCAGGGCTGGAACTGTGGGAATTCCTGGAGTATTCCTGAGGTTTTCCAGGAATTCCTGGGGTTAAATCCAGCTTTTCCCAAGGTTTTCCTGGAATTTTCCAGGAATTCCTGGGGTTGAATCCAGCTTTTCCCAAGGTTTTCCAAGAATTCCGAGGGGTTTCCAGGTGTTCCTGAGATTATCCAGGAATTCCTGGGGTTAAATCCAGTTTTTCTCAAGCTTATCCTGGGGTTAAATCCAGCTTTTCCCAAGGTTTTCCTGAGGTTTTCCAGGAATTCCTGGGGTTAAACCCAGTTTTTCCTGGGATTTTCCAGGAATTCCTGGGGTTAATCCCAGCTTTTCCCAAGGTTTTCCAAGAATTCCAAGGGGTTTCCAGGTGTTCCTGAGATTATCCAGGAATTCCTGGGGTTAAATCCAGTTTTTCCCAAGGTTTTCCTGAGGTTTTCCAGGAATTCCTGGGGTTAAACCCAGCTTTTCTTGGGATTTTCCAGGAATTCTTGGGGTTGAATCCAGCTTTTCTCAAGTTTATCCTGGGGTTAAATCCAGTTTTTCCCAAGGTTTTCCCAAGCTTTTCCAGGCATTTTCCAGGAATTCCTGGGGTTAAATCCAGCTTTTCCCAAGCTTTTCCTGAGGTTTTCCAGGAATTCCTGGGGTTAAACCCAGGTTTTCCCAAGGTTCCCCCGGCATTTTCTGGGAATTCCCGAGGTTTTCCAGGAATTCCTGGGGTTAAACCCAGGTTTTCCCAAGGTTTTCCCGGCATTTTCCAGGAACTCCTGGGGTTGAATCCAGCTTTTCCCAAGGTTCCCCCGACATTTTCCGGGAATTCCCGAGGTTTTCCAGCCGCTCCCGAGGTTTTCCAGGAATTCCTGGTATTAAATCCAGCTTTTCCCAAGGTTCCCCCGGCATTTTCCGGGAATTCCCGAGGTTTTCCAGGAATTCCTGGTATTAAATCCAGTTTTTCCCAAGGTTCCCTGGCATTTTCCAGGAATTCCTGGGGTTGAATCCAGCTTTTCCCAAGGTTCCCCCGGCATTTTCCGGGAATTCCTGGTATTAAATCCAGCTTTTCCCAAGGTTCCCCCGACATTTTCCGGGAATTCCCGAGGTTTTCCAGGCGCTCCCGAGGTTTTCCAGGAATTCCTGGGGTTGAATCCAGCTTTTCCCAAGGTTCCCCCGGCATTTTCCGGGAATTCCCGAGGTTTTCCAGGAATTCCTGGGGTTGAATCCAGCTTTTCCCAAGGTTCCCCCGGCATTTTCCGGGAATTCCCGAGGTTTTCCAGGAATTCCCGTTTCCCCGCCGTCGCCTCCCGCCGCTCTCGGTGGCCCCGGGCCAGGCGGGCGGAGCGCGGCCAAGCCCCGCGGCCGCGTTCCCGGCGTTAATTGCGTTAATTGCGTTCATTAGCGCCGATGTCGCCGGCGCCGTGGGTGGCCCCGGATGTCCCCGGGCCTCATTTGTGTCCCCGGGGGCTCCGAATTAGGTCAGGGGGAGCGGGGCCGGGAGCGGGGAACGGGAAAAGGGGAAAATGGGAAAGGGAAAAAGGGAAAGGGAAAAAGGGGAATGGGAAAAAGGGAATGGGAAAAGGGGAACGGGAAAAGGGGATGGGAATGGGGAACGGGAAAAAGGGAATGGGAAAATGGGAAAGGGGAAAGGGAAAAGGGGATGGGAAAAAGGGGAAAGGGAAAAAGGGGATGGAAATGGGAAAGGGGAATGGGAAAAGGGATGGGGAGAGGGGAAAGGGGGAAAAGGAAAAAGGGGATGGGGAAAGGGGAAAAGGGAAAGGGGAAAGGGAAAAGGGGATGGGGAGAGGGAAAAAGGGGATGGGGAAAAAGGGTGTGGGAATGGGAAAAAGGGGAAAGGGGAAAAGGACTGGGAAAAGGAATGGTAAGGGGAAAGGGAAAAAGGGAATGGGGAAAAGGGGAAGGGGGAAAAGGGAAAAAGAGAATGGAAAAAGGGAGTGGGAATGGGAAAAAGGGGAAGGGGGAAAGGGAAAAAGGGGATGGGAATGGGAAAAAGGGAGTGGGGAAAGGGAAAAGGGGGAATGGGAAAAAGGGGATGGGGAAAGGAACAGGAAAGGGAATGGAAAGGGGAATGGGAAAATGGCAATGGGAAAGGGAAAAAGGGGATGGGGAAAGGGAAAAGGGGAATGTGAAAAGGGAAATGGGGCAGGGACTGGGGCACGGGAACGGGAATGGGGCCAGGAACAGGAATGGGGGAACGGGAATGGGGTGGGGAACAGGAATGGAATCGGGGCAGGGAACGGGGATGGGATCAGGGAATGGGAAAAGGGGATGGGAACGGGGACACGGCTGGGAATGGGGCTGGGAATGGGAACAAATGAGAACTTCTGGAAATCCTCCGAGCAGAGAAATGAAAACCAAACCCCCCCTGTGCCCCCCGGCCCTGGCACGGCCCCAGTGCCCCCTGTCCCCATGGGGCCACTCAGGGTCACCCCAGGGCTCGGCCTCGGGGCACAGGGACAGGGCCAGGGGTCACTCTGGTCACTCTGGTCACTCTGGTCACTCTGGTCACTCACAGGTGACCTGGCCTGCATGGGGAGGGGCTGGGGAGGCCTTGGGGGTGTCCTGGAGGATCCAGACAGAGGGGACAGAGGGACACGGACAGAAGGGGACAGAGGGGACACGGACAGAGGGGACACAGCCAGAGGGGACAGAGGGACAGGGCCAGGCTGGACAGAGGGACACAGCCAGAGGGGACAGAGGGACACAGCCAGAGGGGACATGGCCAGAGGGGACATGGACAGAGAGGACCTGGCCAGGCTGGACAGAGGGGACGGGGACAGAGGGGACGGGGACAGAGGGGACAAGGACAGGTGGACAGAGGGACATGGCCAGGCTGGACAGAGAGGACATGGACAGAGGGGACAGAGGGGACATGGCCAGAGTGGACCGAGGGACACAGACAGGCTGGACAGGGGGGACATGGACAGAGGGGACAGGGCCAAGGTGGACAGGGGGGACATGGCCAGAGGGGACAGAAGGGATGTGGCCATGCTGGACAGAGGGGACAGAGGGGACACAGCCAGTGGCCACAGGGCCACCAACCCGGCAGGTCCGGCTGGAGCCACGTCCTCGTGTCCAGGCCTCGCTTGGACACTGGGGGGTCACTGCCCACCGTGTCCCCATCCCTGGTGACACCCCCTGCCCACGCTGTCCCCATCCCTGGTGACACCCCCTGCCCACCCTGTCCCCATCCCTGGTGACACCCCCTGCCCACCCTGTCCCCATCCCTGGTGACACCCCCTGCCCGCCCTGTCCCCATCCCTGGTGACACCCCCTGCCCACCCTGTCCCCATCCCTGGTGACACCCCCTGCCCACCCTGTCCCCATCCCTGGTGACACCCCCTGCCCACGCTGTCCCCATCCCTGGTGACACCCCCGCCCCGCGGTGGCACCTCCCCGTCCCCTCGGCCCTAATTAGCCGGGGACATTCCCGGCATAGCTGCAGCCCTAATGAGGCTCCATAAAACAGCCCCGGGCCGGGCCGGCTCCTGGGGCCGCTCGTAAAATCCCCCCTCAAAACCCCCCTCAAAATCCCCCCTCAAATCCTCCCCCATTAAAATCCCCCCTCAAATCCCCCTCAAATTCCCCTTCAAAATCCCCCTCAAATTCCCCCTCAAATTCTCCTTCAAAATCCCCCCTTCAAAATCCCCCTCAAATTCCCCCTCAAAATCCCCCTCAAATTCCCCTTCAAAATCCCCCCCCTTCAAACCCTCCCCCATTCAAAATCCCCCCTCAAATTCTCCTTTAAGATCCCCCCTTCAAACCCTCCCCCATTAAAATCCCCCATTCAAAAATCCCCCTCAAATTCCCCCTCAAATTCCCCCCTTCAAATCCTCCCCCATTCAAAATCCCCCATTAAAAATCCCATTCAAATCCTCCCCTAAAATTCCCCATTAAAAATTAAAAATCCTCCATTAAAAATCCCCTTTAAAAAATCCCATTTTACAGCCAGGAGCTGGGCCAGGACCCTGAGTGTCCCCAACCCTGTCCTGGGTGTCCCCAGCCCCGTCCTGGGTGTCCCCAGCCCCGTCCTGGGTGTCCCCAACCCTGTCCTGAATGTCCCCAACCCTGTCCTGAATGTCCCCAGCCCTGTCCTGGGTGTCCCCAGCCGTGTCCTGAGTGTCCCCAACCCCATCTCGAATGTCCCCAACCCCATCCTGAGTGTCCCCAGCCCTGTCCTGGGTGTCCCCAACCCTGTCCTGAGTGTCCCCAGCCCCATCTTGAATGTCCCCAACCCTGTCCTGGGTGTCCCCAGCCCCATCTTGAATGTCCCCAGCCCTGTCCTGAGTGTCCCCAACCCTGTCCTGGGTGTCCCCAGCCCTGTCCTGAGTGTCCCCAGCCCTGTCCTGAGTGTCCCCAGCCCCGTCCTGGGTGTCCCCAGCCCTGTCCTGGGTGTCCCCAACCCCATCTCGAATGTCCCCAGCCCCGTCCTGAATGTCCCCAGCCCTGTCCTGGGTGTCCCCAAGGACCCAGGGGTCAGCAGTGGGGGCGTTGTCCCTGTGCCACCCTGGGACTGTGGGGTGTCCCCTGTCCCCTCTGTCCCCAGTGTCACCCCCAAGGTCCCTTCTGGAACCTTCCAGAGCCCAAATCCTTCCCCCCCTCCCCCCCCCGGAGGTGACAAAGGTGACAAAGGGGACATGGCCACCCCCAGAGCGCCGGGGGTGGAGCTGAAACCTCGGAACTCTCAGATTATTTCTCTATTTTTTTAAAAAGAAAAAGTTTTTAATTTCGGCTTTTTTTGGGAATTTTTTTTTTATTCTTTCTTTTTTATATTTTTGCTGTTCAAGTGCTGAGTTCGGCCCCGCCCCCCCCTCCCCCGGGACCCCCCCCGGGACCCCCCCGGGTCCCCCCGGAGCGACAGAACGAGGGACAAAAACAACGAACGGACCAACAGAAAAGGAACCTAAGACGTCACGCACAGCCCGAGAGCGCGAAATAATTAGAATAATTAGAATAATTAGAATAATAATATACTCGGGGGGCCGCCCCGCCCCCGCCACCCCCTGCCTGTGGCACCAGTCGGTCCCGGCAACTGGGACCAGTTAGAGCTGGGCACTGGGACCAGTTAGAGCTGGGCACTGGGACCAGTCAGAACTGGGTGCTGGGACCAGTTAGAGCTGGACACTGGGACCAGTTAGAGCTGGGTACTGGGACCAGTTAGAGCTGGGTGCTGGGACCAGTTAGAGCTGGGCACTGGGACCAGTTAGAACTGGGTACTGGGACCAGTGAGAGCTGGGTACTGGGACCAGTTAGAGCTGGGTACTGGGACCAGTTCAGGGCCGGACACTGGAACCAGTTAGAGCTGGACACTGGTCCTGGGCACTGGGACCAGTTACCCCCAGGCACTGGGACCAGTTAGAGCTGGACACTGGGACCAGTTGGTCCTGGGCACTGGGACCAGTCAGTCTTGGGTACTGGGACCAGTTACCCCCAGTCCCTGGGACCAGTTAGAGCTGGACACTGGGACCAGTTACCCCTGGGTACTGGGACCAGTGCTGCCCTCTGGGGTGACTGGTGCAGTGCCCAGAGGTAACTGGTCCCAGTTTCCAGCTTTTACTGGTCCCAGTGCCTGGAGCCGGTGGGTCCCAGTGCCCAGCTCTAACTGGTCCCAGTGCCCGGGGGTAACTGGTCCCAGTGCCCGCCCTCCCCGTCCTGTCCCCTTCGTGCCACCTGCCTGTGGCAGCCGCGGGGCCTCGCGGGGGCTTTCGGGGCTCCAGGACCCCTCCCAGTCCATCCCAGTCCGTCCCAGTCCATCCCAGTCCCTTCCCAGCGGTTCTGGACCTTTCCCGGTGGGGCAGCGCTGGGCACGGGGGTGTCCCCTGCCCCCGCCAGCCCCGGAGCCCCCCGGGCACCCCCGGGGCTGCCCCGACCCCCGACCCCCGACCCCCGACTGGCACCCCCGGCCGGGGCTGGCGGTCCCCACGGGGGTTGGGGGTCCCCACGGGGGCTGGCGGTCCCCACGGGGGCTGGCGGTCCCCACGAGGGGCTGGCGGTCCCCACGAGGGGTTGGGGGTCCCCACGGGGGCTGGCGGGCACCGGGCCGGGCCGTGCCCCTCCCGGGGGGGCTGCGGGACCCCTCCCTCCCCTCCCCTCCCCTTCCTGGCCGTCCCCATCCCCGTCCCCTCGCTCCGGCCCCCGCCGGCGCCACCAGGGCGGTGACACCGGGCGGTGACACCGGGCGGTGGCACCGGCCTGGCACCAGGGGCCCCTTAAGTGCTGCGGCGCCAGGAGGGGGGGCCCGGGGGGGCGGCGGCCCCGGAAGCGCTGCGGGGCTCGGCGGGGCTCGGCGGGGCTGTCGCGGAGCCGGCGACAAGTGCTAAAGGTCCCGAGTGGCCCCGGAGCGCCCCTAAGTGCTGCGCGGGTGCGGGGCCGGGGGATAAGTGCTGGGGGGCCGCGGGGGCCGCGGGGGCTTCTCCCCCTGCCGGAGCCTCCTCCGGTCCCGCCCGCATCGCTCGGGACCGAGAGGGAACCGCAGGAGCCGCGGCGGAGCCTCGGGAGACGCGGGGGGTTCGTTCTCACGTGAAACGAACGCAAACAACAGAAAAGAAACAAAAAAAAAACAACCCAAAGAAAAACAAAAACAAAAAAAAAAAAACCAAAACCCTCCGAGGGCAGCGCGAGGCGAATGTGCGGCGTAAGCGGAATTTCGGCCCCAGCCGGAGCCTCCCAACAATTCTGGTGTCGCCTCCGGGTGACCCCCGGGCCGCCCTCACCCCCCGGCGGAGCGCCGCGGCCCCGGGGCCGGTGCCAGGGCTGGAGCCAAAGCCCGGGCGGAGGCTCCGGCCCCTCCGCCGTCCCTGCCCGGGGGTCCCCGGGGGTCTCCGGGCCGGAGCGGCCCCTCCGGAGCCGGCCCCGGCCGCCAGGGGAGGGAGCGGGGCGAGCGCCGGCCGGGAGGGCGATTAATAAATAAATAAATTAAAGAAGGGAGGCGGTGTCCTCCCGGTGCCGGGGGTCCCGCGGCCGCAGCGAGGTCACCCCCCCTCCCCGGGTGTCACCAGCGGTGTCACCAGCGGTGTCCCCAGCGCTGCTCCAGGAGCGCGGGGAGACGCGGGGTGCGCTCGCTCTTCCTCCTCCTCATCCTCCTCCTCCTCGTCCTGCTGCTCTCCCCGCTGGGCTGGGCTGGCCCGGGGGAGCCGCCACCCGGGGCCGTGTCCCCGCGGTGTCCCCGTGTCGCCACCGCGGCGTGGGGGTCCCGGCCGCCCCCTTCCCTTCTCCGTCCGGTCGCTTTATTGCACAATGCGCGTGGGATCGCGGCGCCGCTGCTCCGCGCCCTTCTCTTCCTCTCCCCTCCGCCATCCAAACCCATTTCAACGCTTGGCCTTCGTCACTTTGCGCTTCCCGCCCCGCCCCGAACCAACAACGACAACAACAAAAAATCCAAAAAAAAGCAAAAAAAAAAAAAAAAAAAAAAAAAGAGCGGAAAAAAAAAAAAAAATAAAAAACCAGCTGAGGAGCCCGCGGGGGGCGGAGGGGGCTTGCTCGGAGGGGAAGGAGGGAGGCAGCGCGGCTCTAGGAGCAGCCGCAGCGATCCACCACCATGCCGGGGATCTTGCCGTAGATGATCTGCTGCTTGTCGTTGAAGTAGAGCATGTTGATGGGGGACATCTTGGTGGGCGTGCAGCAGGGCCCGGCCGAGCCGCGCGGGTTGGCCTGCTGCACCAGGTGCGTGTGCGGGTACTTCTGCATGAACATGTACTCGCACTGGCCCGAGCAGTAGTTGGCCTTGTAGCGCTTGGGGGCGATGATCCAGTCCCAGCCGAACGCCTCGAAGTCCACGGTGAGCGGGTAGCGGCAGCAGCGCGACTCCGTGGAGTGCTCGTCGCAGTCCAGCCCCAGGTTCCGCCGCGAGCGTTTGTTGTTCTCCAGGACGCGCAGCTCCATGAAGGGGTGCTGGGGACGGCGACGGAGCGGGGGGGACGCGGGGACAGCGGGGGGGACAGGGACAGCGGGGGGGACACGGGGACAGCGGGGGGGACAGGCGGGAGGGGACAGCGGGGACAGCGGGAATGGGACACGGGGACAGCGGGGATGGGACATGGGGACAGCGGGGGGGGACACGGGGACAGCGGGATGGGACACGGGGACAGCGGGGATGGGACACGGGGACAGCGGGGATGGGACACGGGGACAGCGGGGACAGCGGGGATGGGACACGGGGACAGCGGGGATGGGACACGGGGACAGCGGGGGGGACAGGCGGGAGGGGACAGGGACAGCCGGGAGGGGACAGGGACAGTGGAGAGGGGACAGGGAAGGAGCGGAGGGGACAGGGACAGCGGGAGGGGACAGGGACAGCGGGAGGGGACAGGGACAGTGGTGAGGGGACAGGGACAGAGCGGAGGGGACACGGGGACAGCGGGGGGGACAGGCGGGAGGGGACAGGGACAGTGGTGAGGGGACAGGGACAGGCGGGAGGGGACAGGAACAGTGGTGAGGGGACAGGGACAGAGCGGAGGGGACACGGGGACAGCGGGGGGGACAGGCGGGAGGGGACAGGGACAGTGGTGAGGGGACAGGGACAGAGCGGAGGGGACAGGAACAGTGGTGAGGGGACAGGGACAGAGCGGAGGGGACAGGAACAGTGGTGAGGGGACAGGGACAGTGGTGAGGGGACAGGGACAGGCGGGAGGGGACAGGAACAGTGGTGAGGGGACAGGGACAGTGGTGAGGGGCCAGAGACAGCCGGGAAGGGACACGGGGACAGCGGGGAGGGGACATGAGGGATAAGGGTAAGGGGACAGGGACAGCCAGGAGAGGACAGCAGTGGGACAGCCACGAGGGGACAGGGACAGGGGTGAGGGGACACGGGGACAGCAGGGAGGGGACAGACGTGAGGGGACATGGACAGTGGTGAAGGGACAGAGCCGTGAGGGGACAGCAGTGAGGGACACAGGACAGTGGTGAGGGGACACAGGGGACAGTGGTGAGGACAATGGTGACACACCACCCCCCTGCACCCTGCTGCCCCCAGCCTGGCTGCGCTGTGCCAGGGGGTGGTGGCATGCCCTGGAGGTGCCACCAGCCCCGTGGAGCTGTCATCACTCCTATCGAGGTGTCCCCAGCCCCTCTGAGCTGTCACTGTCCCCACGACCTGTGATCACATCCCTAAACTGCCACCACCCCTTGGAGCTGTCACTGTCCCCCAGCCCCATCCCAGCACCCACCCAGAGCCCCTCTGGGGACACCCTGAGCCTGGGGACAGTGCCACCCATCCAATGTCACTCTGGGGACACCCTGAGCCTGGGGACAGTGCCACCCATTCACTGCCACTCTGGGGACACCCTGAGCCTGGGGGCAGTGCCACCCATCAAATCCTCTGGGGACACCCTGAGCCTGGGGACAGTGCCACCCATTCACTGTCACTCTGGGGACACCCTGAGCCTGGGGACAGTGCCACCCACCCAGAGCCACTCTGGGGACACCCTGAGCCTGGGGACAGTGCCACCCATTCACTGCCACTCTGGGGACACCCTGAGCCTGGGGGCAGTGCCACCCATCCAGAGCCCCTCTGGGGACACCCTGAGCCTGGGGACAGTGCCACCCACCCAGAGCCCCTCTGGGGACACCCTGATCCCCCCGTGTCCCCAGTGCCACCCACCAGCCCCTCGGCGCCGGGCCCCAGCGAGGTGACAGCCAGGTCGTTGCCGTTGGGGTCGAAGGCGTTGATCTCGATGCCCCAATTGTTGTGCGGCTGCTTGAACCAGTTCTGCAGGACGTGCTTGAAGTCGATGCTCTGCCAGTGACCCGAGCGCGAGTTGAGCTCGATCTTGAGCGAGCGGATGCGGATGTGGCGGCTGCCCTCGTCCGTGACGGGCTTGAGGCGCAGGATCTGCAGGTACACGGTGGAGGTGTGCTGCACCGGCCGCAGGTACACCCAGAGCTGCGCCTTCACCACCTTGGTGAACATGATCTTGGGGCTGAAGTTGAAGAAGCAGCAGTGCGGGTTGCCCTCGATCTGCACCACCGGGTCCGCTGCGGGGTGAGGAGGGAGAGGAGGGGTCAGGGTGGGACTCGGGACTCTCGGTGGGACCCCCCCCCGCCGCGCTACGGGACGGCCGGGAGTCGTTGTGGGATCCCCCCGGTGCTGCACCGGGAGATGAGAGCCTCCCGGGGATCCCCCAGAGCCGCTGCGGGACCCCCGAACCCGTCTCGGGGATCCCCCCGGTGCCGCACCGGGAGCTGAGACTCTCTCGGGGATCCCCCAGAGCCGCTCCGGGACCCCCGAGCCCGTCTCGGGGATCCCCCCCGAGCTGAGACCCTCTCGGGGATCCCCCAGAGCTGCTCCGGGACCCCCGAGCCCGTCTCGGGGATCCCCCCCGAGCTGAGACCCTCTCAGGGATCCCCCAGAGCCGCTCCGGGAACCCCGAACCCATCTCGGGGATCCACCCCCGGACCCGCACCGGGAGCTGAGACCCTCTCGGGGATCCCCCAAAGCCGCTCCGGGACCCCCGAGCCCGTCTCGGGGATCCCCCCCCGGTGCCGCACCGGGAGCTGAGACCCTCTCAGGGATCCCCCAGAGCCGCTCCGGGACCCCCGAACCCGTCTTGGGGATCCTCACCGGCCCCACACCGGGAGCTGAGACCCTCTCGGGGATCCCCCAAAGCCACTCCGGGACCCCTGAGCCCGTCTCGGGGATCCCCCCCCGGCCCCGCACCGGGAGCCGAGAGCCTTTCTGGGACCCCTGAACCGCACTCTGGGACCCCCGAGCCGCCCTCCGGGCCCCCCCGGCCCCGCTGCGGGACCCCCGAGCCGCGCGGGGTCGGGGCAGCCCCTCCCCGGGGTGAAGGTCGGGTCAGAGGCCGCCCCGGGGGTCGCCCGTTCGGAGGTCCCCGCTCGCCCCCTGACCCCCGGCCCCGGGGGGCTCGGGAGCGGCCCCGAGCGAGCTCCCCCCGCGGGGGGGTCCCGGCCTGTGTGGGGCGGGGGGCTCCGAGCCCGCAGCACCTGCTCGGGGCCGCCCTCCCTCCCTCCCTCCCCGGGGATCCCGGAGCGCCGCATCCCCCTCACCTCGGGGGGCGGAGAGAGCCCCCCCAAACCCGGGAGGTGACACCCCCCCGAGCATCCCCCAGCTGCGGGGATCCCCCCGCGGGCCGGCCCCACATCTGTGTCGAATTGAGCTGGGAATTTGCCCCCCCGCCGCCCCGGTCAGGTTTAATAGCGCCCAGCTGCAGCGCGGGGCCATTTGCCGCGCCGGCCCCGCGGGGGTCACGACACCGGCAATGTCGCCTCCCCTCCCCGGGCCAGCTCGCAAATGGGGCTGGGGGCCGCGGGGACCCCCCACTCACCCCCCCCACAGCAGCTCGGGGGGGTTTTGTCACCCGGTGCGCGGTGACACCCGGGGGAGCGGGGCCGGGGGGGCTCCGGGAGCCACCGGGGCCGGTCCCGAGAGCCACCGAAGCCCCTCCTCGGGGACCCCGCTGTCCCCGCGGCGGCCCCGGGGCCTCGCTGCCCATCCCGGGGGACACCGGGCGCGGTGAGGGGGGGTCCGCCGGGGGGGCCGTGCCCCGCCGGCCGCCGTGCCAGGATGCTCGTCCCGTCGCTGTGGCAACGGGGGATAAAGGTTACCGGGACACCGGGCACAGCTGGGCCTGTGCCGGGCGGGGGGCGGCCCCCGGATCCCCCCCCCCCCGCTCTTTGTTCCCGCATTCGGGGCCCCCCGAGCGCGGCCCCCCCCCCCCTCCCCGAGGTGCTCGGCGCTGTCCCCACGTCCGTCCTTGTGTCGCCACGTCCTCGTGTCGCCTGTCCCCGCGTCCCGCTGACCTTGAGCGGCTCCCCCCGGACCCCCCCCGCCCCCCGGGCCTCATTAAGCTCCCCACCCCCCGCGGGTCGCGGGGGTCACGGGTAGCCCCTCGGGGGGTTTCGGAGCCAATTAACCCTCTCGGCTCCTCCCGCAGCTCGGCCCCCCCCTGGGGGGGGGGGGGGTGGGGGCCGGGCAGGGGGGACGGGGGGCGGCCGGGGGGAACCCGAGAGCTTTATGGCCCATAAAGCGCCTTCCCCTCCTTCTGTTCAGGAACCATAAAAACCCCGCAATTGCCCGGGGGAGGCGAGCGGAGAGGGGGAAAAAAAAATCAAAATAATAACGGAGAGGAGCCCCCCCCTCCCCTCCCCTCCCCTCCCCTCCCCTCCCCGGGGCGCATCCGGGCCCGCGGGACCCCCGGGGTGGGGGGGGGGTGAGGAGGGGGCTCTGCCCTTTATTTTGGGGGGCCCCCGAGCTGCGAAAGGGGCGGGGAGGGGGGGCCCGAGGCCCGGGGAGGAAAACCCCAGCGTGTCGTCAATTTTATGGGTAATAAAATTTCAAAGCCGCCCGAGCGCATTTAATGCCTGGGAAGGAAATTCGGGGAGGGGGCGGCAGCGCCTCACACCTCCCTCCCTTCCGCTCGCCCCTCGCGCCCCCCGGGGGTCGCCCCGGGGGTCCCGCGCCGGGAGCAGGTGGAGAAATCCCGGGGGAAACTGAGGCAGGGAGGGGGCGGGGCCGGGCCAGGCGCGGCCGGGTCCCCGTGTCCCCTCCCGCTGTCCCAGCGGGGACCCCTGGCTGCGCTGGCCTGTCCCCAGCACGGCCTGCTGTCACCCTGCTGTCACCCTGCTGTCACCCCGCTGTGGCCTTGCCGTCACCCTGATGTCACCATCGCCCTGCTGGCACCCTGTTTGTCACCCTGCTGTCACCCTGCTGGCACTCTGTTTGTCACCCTGTTTGTCACCCTGCTGTCACCCTGCTGGCACTCTGTTTGTCACCCTGTTTGTCACCTCACTGTCACCCCGCTGTCACCCTGTTTGTCACCGCGCTGTCACCCTGCCACGCGCCCTGGGGACAGCGAGGTCACCGTGCCACCTGCCCCGTGCCCCCAGTCCGCTCCCAGTGCCTGGTGACAGTCCCCAGTGCCACTGCTGAGCGGTGCCAGTGCTGGTGACAGTCCCCAGTGCCACTGCCCAGTGGTGCCAGCGCTGGTGACAGTCCCCAGTGCCACTGCCCAGTCCCCAGTCCCTGCTCCCAGTCCCAGTCCCAGTCCCTGCTCCCAGTCCCAGTCCCTGCTCCCAGTCCCAGTCCCCAGTCCCTGCTCCCAGTCCCTGCTCCCAGTCCCTGTCCCAGTCCCTGCTCCCAGTCCCTGCACCCAGTCCCAGTCCCTGCTCCCAGTCCCAGTTTCCAGTCTGAGTCCCCAGTCCCAGTCCCCAGTCCCTGCGCCCAGTCCCAGTCCCTGCTCCCAGTCCCAGTTTCCAGTCTGAGTCCCCAGTCCCAGTTCCCAGTTCCCAGTCCCTGCGCCCAGTCCCAGTTCCCAGCTCCCAGTTCCAGTTCCCAGTCCCAGTTCCCAGTCCCAGTCCCTGCTCCCAGTCCCAGTCCCTGCTCCCAGTCCCAGTTTCCAGTCTGAGTCCCCAGTCCCAGTCCCAGTCCCTGCTCCCAGTCTCAGTTCCCAGCTCCCAGTCCCAGTCCTCAGTCCTCGTTCTCAGCTCCCAGTCCCCAGTTCCCAGTCCCCAGTCCCAGTCCCCAGTCCCCAGTCCCCAGTCTGAGTCCCCAGCCCCAGTCCCCAGTCCCAGTTCCCAGTTTCAGTCCCCACTCTCAGCTCCCAGTCCCAGTCCCAATCCCAGTCCCCAGTTCCCAGCCTCAGTTCCCAGTTTCAGTCCCCACTCTCAGCTCCCAGTCCCAGTTCCCAATCTCAGTCCCCAGTTGCCGCTCCCCAGTATCCTCCCAGTCCCAGGTCTCGGCTCCCAGTCCCAATCTCAGCTCCCAGTCCCTGTCCCCAGTCCCAGTCCCTGCTCCCAGCTCCCAGTCTCACTTCCCAGTTTCAATCCCCTCAGTTCCCAGTCCCAGTTCCCAGTCCAGTCCCCTGTGTCAGCTCCCAGTGCCCAGTCCCAATCCCAGTCCCTGCTCCCATCTCCCAGTCTCAGTTCCCAGTTTCAATGCCCTCAATTCCCAGTCCCAATCCCAGTCCCAGTCCCAGTCCCCAGTCCCCAGTTGCCACTCCCCAGTGTCCTCCCAGTCCCGGTCCCGGTCCCAGTCCCAGTCCCCAGTCCTCAGTCCCCAGTTCCCAGTCTCAGTTCCCAGTCCCAGTTCCCAGTTCCTGGTCCCAGCACCCAGGGCCCGCTCCCAGTGCTGGTGCTGGGCTGGGTGCCACTGCCAGCTCCCAGTGCCCTGTCCCCTGTCCCAGTTCTGTGTCCCCAGTCCCCAGTCTGAGCTCCCAGTGTCAGCTCCCAGTCCCCAACCCCAGCACTCTGTGCCAGCTCCTGGTCCCCAGTCCCAGCTCCCAGTAACAACTCCCAGCTCCCAGTAACAACTCCCAGCTCCCAGTAACAGCTCCCAGTGTCACCTCCCAGCTCCCAGTGCCACCTCCCAGCTCCCAGTGCCACCTCTCAATCCCAGCTCCCAGTAACAACTCCCAGCTCCCAGTAACAACTCCCAGCTCCCAGTCCCAGTCCCAGCTCCTGGTACCAGCTCCCAGTGCCACCTCCCAGTCCCAGCTCCCAGTCCCCAGTGCCACCTCCCAGTCCCAGCTCCCAGTGCCACCTCCCAGCTCCCAGTGCCACCTCCCAGTCCCCAGTGCCAGCTCCTGCTCCCCAGCACGGGGCCCCTCTCCCAGTCCCTGTCCCCTCTCCCAGTCCCTGTCCCCTCTCCCAGTTCCCGGCGCTGTCCCCCTGTCCCCTCGTTGTCCCCTCGTTGTCCCCTCGTTGTCCCCTCGTTGTCCCCTCGTTGTCCCCTCGTTGTCCCCTTGTCCCCGTCCCCGCGCACACGAAGCGTCCCCGCGGGACCCGCACGGACCGGGGGGGGGACCAGAAGCGCCCGGGGGGAGCTCAGAGACCCCCGGGAGGGACTCGGGGACCCCCGGGAGGGACTCGGGGACCCCCGGGAGGGCTCGGGGAGCGCCGGGGGGGGGCTCGGGGAGGACGGGGCGCCCCGCGGGGACATCGGTGCCGAGCGGGGAGGGCGGCGGGGGACCGGGAGCGGAGCCGAGGGAGGGGAGGGGGGCTCCGGGCCGGGGCTGGGGGGCCGGGGGCAGGGGAGGGGGGGATCCTCCGGCGAAGTTTGCAGCGGAACAAAGGGCGGCACTGACTTTCCTGGGCCATGCTGATGACGGTCTCGGTGGTGGCGTGGTACTCGTCCTCCTCCAGGTACTCGTCGTGCTGCAGCGAGTCCCCCTGGAAGTCGTGGAGGTCCAGGAGCTGCTGGAGCGGGGGGGCCTTGGGCAGCAGCTGCTTCACCACCTCCCGGGTGATGTTGGGCGCTTCCTTCAGCCGCAGCTTGCTCAGGATCTGCGACTTGATGCTCTCCAGCCGCAGCTCTTTGCTCTGCCGCCGCCACAGGCACACGGGGCAGGCGGGCTCGGAGGCGGGGGGCTGCTCCACCGACCCCCCCCCCGCCACCGCGGCCACCAGCGAGCCCAGCAGCCACCACAGCGGGGCCATGCCGGGGGGGGACAGCAAAAAATACATCGGGAGAGCGAGGTGGGGGGTTGGGGGGGAGGAAAAAAAAAAAAAACAAAAACAAAAAGAAAAAAGAAAAAAAAAAAAAAAGAAGAAGAAGAAACAAGAGGGAGGGGGAAAAAAAAAAATAAAAAAAAATAAATAAAATAAGCAAACCCTTCCCCACCGGGCCGCCCCCCCGCCCCGCTTCCACCGCAGCGCGCAAGGGGGGGGAAGGCGGTAACGGCGGCGGGGGCGGGGAAGCGGGGACCCCGGGGGGGGCCGAAGGGGGGGGGGGGGATGAAAAAAAGCGGCGGTAGCGGCGGCCCCGGGGTTTTATACCCCAAGAGAAGTGTGTCGTCAGCGGCCTTGATTGGCTGCGGGCGCACAAAAGAGGTTCTGGCAGGGGCTTGGCACCAGCCGCCGCCGGCCCCCCGAGCCCCGGGAACGGCCCCGCCGCCGCCCGGTGCGCTCGGGCACCCCCCGCCCGCCCCTCGGCTCGGGGGGGGCCCGGGGGGCGGCGCGGCCCGGCCCCGGCTCCCGGCAAGTGCGGCGGGATGGATGCGCGTCCCGGCAAGTGCGCCCGCCCCCCGGGCAGCCCCCCGAGCCCCCCGGCAGCCCCCGAGCCCCCCCCGGCCCCGCTCGGGGCCGGCCCCGGTGGAACCGGGCGCAGGTTCCGCCACCGGAGCTCCCAGCGGAGCGGCGGAGCCCGGCCCGGGGGTGCTCGGCCGGGGGTCGGGGGGCTCGGAGACCCGCGGGGGGGGCTGAAAGTCAGGGAGGGGGTGCGAAGGTGCCCGGTGCGGAGCGTCCTGGCCCCGGGAAGTGCTGCAGGAGCAGCGCTCCAGGAGGGACAGGGACATCCCAGCCCGGCTCGGGGGACACGGGGACCCCCGGGGGTCGCGGGGGTCCCGTCCCCAACGCGGGGGCGCTGGGGGGGGGTGGCAGGGGGAGCCTGCCCACCCCGCACCGGCACCGGGCAGCGCTTCCAGGAGGAGCCAGGGGAGTAACGGGGGGACCCCGGCCCTGAGATCACCGCGGGTGACCGGGGACCCCCGCCCCCTTTTCCCCCATCAGAACCAGGGAGAGGGGAAACCCCCCGGGGGGCTCGGGAGGGCTGGCCCGGGGTGGGGGGCACGGCCCTGGGGGGGTCCCGGTGGGTTTGGGGGGGGGGGAGCGGCCCCGTTGCCCCCCGGTTCCGGCGGGGTCGGTGCCGGTGCCGCAGCCCCGCGGGCAGCGCTCCCCCTCGCGGCGGGGGCCGGAACTGCAGCGGGGGCGCTTTGGGGACACGCGACACGCGACACGGGACCCCCGCCACCGCCACCCAGCGTCCCCCCCTCCGCCGGTGTCCCCGGTGTCACAATCCTGGGGGGGGGGGGGGCGGGGACGGGGGGTGTCGCCTCCCGCTGTGTCGCCTCCCCGGCGGTGTCGCGACGCCCCCCGGTGTCCCCGCGGTCCGGTGTGACCCCGGGCCCGCGGGGCCGCGGCAGCGAGCGGGTTAAGCGCGGCTGTGACGCGGCCCCGTCCCCGCCCACGGGCTGCCCGCAGGAGCTGTCAGCGGCCCCGGTAACGGCGGCGCGGGCGGGGGGCGGCCCCCAGGGTCCCCGAGGGTCCCCGGGGTGTCCCCGGGGGTGGGGACGCGCCCTGGGGGGGGTCCCGGGCGCGGGGGTGGCGGGGGGGGGGGGGGTTGGGGCCGTTCCGGGTCCGTTGCGGGGGGGCCGCGTCGCCCGGAGCCTTCCGGGGGGACAGCGGGGACACCCCCGGCCCGAGCGGCCGCCTTTGTGTCCCCTCGTCCCCGTGTGCCCGCCTGCCCGTGTCCCCATGTCCCCACACCCTGTCCCCGTGTCCCCTTGTGCCCACGCTCACATCGCCACGTCCCCCGTGTCCCCGTGTTGTCCTGTGACCCCGTGTCCCCGTGTCCCCACATCCCCGTGTCCCCAAAATCCCACTGTCCATGTCCCCCTGTCCCCCTGTTCCCACATCCCAGTGTCATCCTGTCCCACCCCAGTGTCTCCAAAATCCCACTGTCCGTGTCCCAATGTCCCCCTGTCCCCCTGCTCCCACATCCCAATGCCATCCTGTCCCACCCCAGTGTCCCCAAAATCCCACTGTCCGTGTCCCAACGTCCCCAAATTCCCCCATCCCAGCGTCCCCCTGTCCCACATCCCGCTGTCCCCAAACCCCCACATCCCAATGTCCCCACTGTCCCTGCCCCAGCGTCCCCACTGTCCCTGCCCCAGTGTCCCCACTGTCCCTGCCCCAGTGTCCCCACTGTCCCTGCCCCAATGTCCCCACTGTCCCTGCCCCAGTGTCCCCACTGTCCCTGCCCCAATGTCCCCACTGTCCCTGCCCCAGTGTCCCCACTGTCCCTGCCCCAGCGTCCCCCTGTCCCTTGCCCAGTGTCCCCCTGTCCCACATCCCGCTGTCCCCAAACCCCCACATCCCAATGTCCCCTCTGTCCCTGCCCCAGTGTCCCCACTGTCCCTGCCCCAATGTCCCCACTGTCCCTTGCCCAGTGTCCCCACTGTCCCTGCCCCAGCGTCCCCCTGTCCCTACCCCAGTGTCCCCACTGTCCCTGCTCCAGTGTCCCCACTGTCCCTGCCCCAATGTCCCCACTGTCCCTGCCCCAGTGTCCCCACTGTCCCTGCCCCAGTGTCCCCACTGTCCCTGCCCCAGTGTCCCCACTGTCCCTACCCCAGTGTCCCCACTGTCCCTGCCCCAATGTCCCCACTGTCCCTACCCCAGTGTCCCCACTGTCCCTGCCCCAATGTCCCCACTGTCCCTGCCCCAGTGTCCCCACTGTCCCTTGCCCAGTGTCCCCACTGTCCCTGCCCCAGCGTCCCCCTGTCCCCACATCCCAATGTCCCCACTGTCCCTGCCCCAATGTCCCCACTGTCCCTACCCCAGTGTCCCCACTGTCCCTGCCCCAGTGTCCCCACTGTCCCTTGCCCAGCGTCCCCCTGTCCCCCCGCCCCCATTTTTGGGGTCACTCCGGAGCCTTCCCGAGCGCGTCCCTGACCCCGCGGCCGCCCCCTCCAGGTGTCGCGGCTGTCGCGGCTGTCGCGGCTGTCGCGGCCGGGCCGTGTGGCGCTGTGGCGGTGTCGCGGCCATGGCGGGGCTGCTGCCGGCGCTGGTGGCGGTGTCGCAGAAGGCGGCGGAGGTGGCGCGGCGGTGCCGGGCGGAGGAGCCGCTGTTCCGGCTCCTGGTGGCCGAGAAGACGGGCCCGGAGCGCAGCGCCCGCTTCGCCCGCGACTTCAAGACGCTGGCGGATGTCCTGATCCAGGAGGTCATCAAGCACGACCTGGGGACACAGGTGGGGACAGCCCGGGGGTGGCCCAGGGGGGGGTGGCACCGTCCGGGCCTCCTCTGAGTCCCCCGCGGTGTCCCCGCAGTTCCCCGAGCTCCGGGGACACATCCACGGCGAGGAGAGCAGCGAGTTCAGGGACGCGCAGGGTGAGAGGGGACAGGGGACAGGGAGGGGACAGGGGGACAGAGGGGACAGGGGACAGTGAGGGGACAGGGGGGACAGGGGGTATAGAGGGGACAGAGTGGACAGTGAGGGGACAGAGGGGAGAGAGGGGACAGGGGGGAGAGAGGGGGACAGGGGGGACGGGGGGGGGACGGGGGGACAGTGAGGGGACAGGGGGGACAGGGGGACAGTGAGGGGACAGGGTGGGGACAGGGGGGGACAGTGAGGGGACAGGGTGGGGACAGGGGGGGACAGTGAGGGGGGACAGGGGGGACAGAGGGGACGGGGGGGACAGTGAGGGGACAGGGGGGAGAGAGGGGACAAGGAGGGGATAGAGGGGACAGAGAGGGGACAGCAGGCTGGGGACAGTGAGGGGACAGTGAGGGGACAGCGAGGGGACAGAGTGGGGACAGAGGGGTGGGGACAGGTGTGGGGGACAGCGGGGAGGGGACATCTGTGGGGGGTGTGGGGACAGAGGGGACACATGTGGGGATGTGGGGCCAAGGCTGAGGAGGGAGGGAGGGAATCCCCCTGTCCCCATGTCCCAGTGTCACCCTGCCCATGTCCCGATGTCCCAGTGTCACCCTGTCCATGTCCCCTTGTCCCCACATTCCCGGGGCTGAGTCAGGGTCCCCACCGGGGTCTGTGGGGCTGTGGCTGAGTCGGGGGTCCCTGGGCCGTGTCCCTGTCAGGTGGCACGGTGACAGTGCGGGTCGGTGCCACCCCGGGGGACACGGTGCCATGTCCCTGTGTGATTTGGGTCCTGGCAGGGGGCACGGTGACAGTGCGGGTCTGTGCCACCCCGGGTGTCCCTTTGCCATGTCCCTGTGTGATTTGGGTCCTGGCAGGTGGCACGGTGACAGTGTGGGTCGGTGCCACCTGGGTGTCCCTGTGTCATGGCCCTGTCAGGTGGCACGGTGACAGTGCGGGTCGGTGCCACCCCGGGGGACACGGTGGCCCTGCTGCTGGCCGTGCTGGGCCCCGAGCAGATGAGGGCGGCCGAGCTGCTGGCGGAGGTCGTGCACAAGGAGGTGACACTTGGGGACACGGAGCTGGATGGCATCGACCCCGGAGTGTCCCCAGGGGACCTGGGGATCTGGATTGACCCCATTGGTGAGCGGGGTGGGGTGGGGACAGGGACGGGATGGGGACAGGGACGGGGACAAGGAGGGGGACAGGGATGGGGACAGGATGGGGACAGGGATGGGGACAGGATGGGACAGGGACAAGGAGGGGGCAGGGATAGGGTGGGGACAGGGACAGGGGTGGGGACAGGGATGGGGACAGGGATGGGGACAGGGACGGGATGGGGACAGGATGGGGTTGATGGGATGGGACGGAGGGGACAGAAACAGAAGCAGGGACAGGGATGGGGACAGGGACAAGGATGGGGGCAGAGGTAGGGTGGGGACAAGGATAGGATGGGACAGGGACAGGATGGGATGGGATAGAGGGGACAAAAACAGGGACAGGGATGGGACAGAGATGGGGACAGGGACAGAATGAGGACAGGATGGGGTTGATGGGATGGGATGGAAGGGACAGAAACAAGAACTGGGACAGGGATGGGGACAAGGACTCTGTAGTGGGATGGGGACAGGAATGGGGACAGGGGTGGCACAGGGATGGGGACAGGGACTGTGGAGTGGGATGGGGACAGGGCCAGGCCAGGGCTGGCACCCCCAGACCCCCTGACCCCCCCAGACTCCACCAACGAGTTCATCGGGGGGCGCGAGGACGTGGCCGCCGTCGATGGCGTCGCCCCCGGGGGGCTGCGCTCGGCCCTGGTGCTCGTGGGGGCCTTCGACCGCCACAGCGGGGTCCCCGTGCTGGGGGTCATCAACGAGCCCTTCTTCCAGAGGGACCCCCAGACCCACAGGTACGGCCAGAGCCCGCGGCCGGGACCCCCGGGACCCCCGGGACCCCTGACCCTGCACCCCGGGACCCCCGGGAGCCCTGGGAGCCCTGAACCTGCACCCCGGGACCCCCGGGACCCCCGGGACCCCTGAACCTGCACCCCGGGACCCCTGAGACCCCTGAACCTGCACCCCGGGACCCCCGGGACCCCAGGGACCCCTGTCACCCCCTGACCCTGCACTGGGGGTCCCTGTCACCTGTCCCCCCCACCTCAGCATCACTGTCACCCCTGACCTTCACCCAGGGTCCCCCTCCCCCCCCCATATCCCACACCCTGGGGTCCTCATTCCCCCCACACCGGAGTCCCAATTCTCCCATTCCCCCACACCCTGGGGTCCCTGTCCCCCCTGACCCCCATCCCGGGGTCCCCATTTGCTCCCACCCTGGGGTCCCCATTCCCCCATTTGCCCCCACTCTGGGGTCCCCATTCCCCCATCCCGGGGTCTCCATTTCCCCATTTGGGGTCCCCATTCCCCCATTCCCCAACCCTGGGGTCCCCATTTGCCCCACCCTGGGGTCCCCATTCCCCCCATCCCAGGATCCCCATCACCCCCGCTGTCCCCACCCTGGGGTCCCCATTCCCCCATTTGGGGTCCCCATTCCCCCCCCGCTGTCCCCACCCCGGGGTCCCCATTCCCCCATTCCCCCCATCCCAGGATCCCCACCCCCGCACTGTCCCCACCCCTCTGTCCCCCCCTCACCTGTCCCCATGTCCCCTCTCCCCCCGCAGGTGGCAGGGTCGCTACCACTGGGGGGTGGCGCACGGCGACACGCGGCTGTGCTCGCTGTCCCCGCCGCCGCCGCGGCCGCGTCCCCGCGTGGTGCTGAGCCGGGCGGAGGGCGCGGCGGTGCGGGGGGCTCTGGCCTCGCTGGGCGGGGGTCCCCCGCTCTTCGCCGCCGGGGCCGGCTACAAGCTGCTCTGCGTGGCGCTGGGGCTGGCGGACGCCTTCGTGCTGTCGCAGGCCACCACCTTCGCCTGGGACTCGTGCGCCCCGCACGCCATCCTGCGCGCCCTGGGCGGCGGCGTGGTGGCCTTGGCGGCGGCGCTGCGCGACGGCGACACCGGCGACACCGGGGAGCCCCCCGAGCTGCGCTACCACCGGCCCGAACCGGGCCGGGCCGGGCCCGAGCGCTGGGCGAACCGCGGGGGGCTCGTGGCGTTCGTGCATCCCCCGCACCTGCGGGCGGTGCTGGGGGCGCTGCGGGGGCTGCGGGACGTGGGGGGCACGGGGGGCACCGGGGGCGTGGGGGGCACGGGGGAGATTGGGGACAATGGGGGCATGGGGGGCACTGGGGGCACGGGGGGCATGGGGGAGATGGGGGGCACGGGGGAGATGGGGGGCACGGGGGGCACCGGGGGCACGGGGGAGATGGGGGGCGTGGGGGAGATGGGGGAGATGGGGGGCACGGGGGGCACCGGGGGCACGGGGGAGATGGGGGGCACCGGGGAGATGGGGGGCGTGGGGGAGATGGGGGAGATGGGGGGCACGGGGGGCACCGGGGGCATGGGGGGCACGGGGGAGATGGGGGAGATGGGGGGCACGGGGGAGATGGGGGGCACGGGGGGCACCGGGGGCACGGGGGGCACAGGTGGCACGGGGGACATGGGGAGCTCGGGGGAGATTGGGGACAATGGGGACACGGGGGGCACCGGGGGAACGGGGGGTTTGTGACACGGGCTTGGGGAAATTGGGGGGGGGGGTCGGGGGGCTGGCACCCCGTGGTGGGGGGGGGGGGTCTGGGGGTGCGTTGGGGTTGGGGGATTTGGGGGGCTGGGACCCCAGGGGGGGGCTGGGGGGCTTGGGAACCCCAGGGGGGGCCGAGACCCCTGGTAAAAAGTAGGGGGGCGCAGGGACCCCGGGGGGGGGGTCAGGGGGATTTGGGGGGCCGGGACCCCCGGGGGGGGGGTCAGGAGGGGCTGGGACCCCAAGGGGGAGGGGCTGGGGGTCCCGAGGACCTTGGGGTGCAGGACCAGGGTGACAGGGACCAAGGACAGGGGGACAGCAGGACAGGGGGACAGCAGGGACAGGGGGACAGCAGGGACCCCCGGGGTGGGCTCAGGAGAATTTGGGACCCCCGGTGCGGGTCGGGGGTCGCAGGGACCCCGGGGCGGGTCGGGGGGATCCGGGAGCCCGGCGCGGGTCGCGGTGGGAGCTCAGAGTCCCGGGCCCCCTGTGCGGGACCCCCGGTGTCCCCAAGTGTCCCCAAGTGTCCCCCCCCCAATAAAGGGTCGCTCGCAGCCGTTGGTGTTCTGCCGGACCGGGGGCGGTCCCGGTGCCGGTGCCGGGCCGGGGGGCGGTGCTGGTCCCGGTCCCGGTGCCGGTGCCGGTTCCAGGCCGGGGGCGGTCCCGGTGCCGGGGCGGTTCCGGTCTCGGTCCCGGGCCGGGGGGCGGTCCCGGTGCCGGGGCGGTTCCGGTCTCGGTGCCGGGCCGGGGGGCGGTCCCGGGGCGGTCCCGGGGCTCTCTGGGCTCGCCCCCGTCACATGATCGGGAAGGGCGGCGGTGAGCGGGACCGGGATCGGGTGGGGAACGGCACCGGGACCGGGGGGAAACGGGGGAGGGGGAACGGGACCGGGACCACCGGGACCGGGGGAAAAACGGCACCGGGACCGGGGGGAAACGGCACCGGGACCACCGGGACGGGCGGGACTGGGGGGAAGAACGGCACCGGGACCGGGGGGACTGGGGGGGTAAACGGGACCGGGACCGGGACCGGGGGAACCGGGGGAGGACGGGGAGGGACCGGGACCGGGACCACCGGGAGCGGGTGGAAGCGGCACTCGGGACCACCGGGAACCGGAAGGGGAACAGCGCCGGGAGCGGGGCGGGGGGGGAACAGCCCCGGGACCACCGGGACCGGGGGATGAAGCAGAACCGGGAGCGGGACTTGGGAGGGAGCGGCACCGGGAGTACCGGGAGCAGTACCGGCACCTCCGGGAGTACCGGGAGCGGTACCGAGAGCGGCGCCGGGCCGTCGGGCCGGGGGGGAGCGGTACCGGGGCCGGTACCGGTATCGGGGCGGGGCCCGGGCCGGCGGTTCCTCGGCCGCGGGGAGCGGTACCGGCCGCGGTGGCGGGCCCGGTGCCGGTACCGGAGGCGGTGCTGAGCGGCGGCTCCCGCAGCACGGCCGGGCCATGGCGATCGAGGGGGGGATGAAATGCGTGAAGTTCTTGGTTTTCTTCTTCAACTTCATCTTCTGGGTGAGTCCGCGCCCGGGGGGGCACCGGGGGCGTCCCGGCACCGGCAGAACCGGGCGGATCCCCCCGGCCACCCCCAATTCGGGGGTCGCGGGCAGCGGGGGGGTCCCCGGTGCTGGGGGAGGCGCGGGAGGGGGGGTTGGTGTCACTCTGGGGGGAGCCACATCCTGTCCCCAGCGGGTCCGGGGGGGGACACGGGGGACCCCAAAGCGAGGGGGGGGGTGGGGGAACCGGGGGGGAACCGGGGGGACCCCCGGGAGGGGCGGGACGGGGCTTTGGGGAAGTGGGGGTGAGGAAAGAGCGGCGGGAGCCAACGGCCGGACCGGGGTGGGGGGGACACGGGGGGGACCCGGGGGGGACCCGGGGCCCCTTCCCGCCCCCCCGGCGGGGCCGGCGCTGTCCCCACCCCGGCTGAGTCACCCTGGGGGGCCGCGGGGGGGACGCGGTGACACGGCGGGACGCGCTGCCAACCCCCCCCCCCTCCCCCGGTGTTTGTGCGGCCCCGCGGGCACACCGGGCACGGGGAGGGGGCCGGGGGGGGGATGGGATGAACCCCCCCCAACCCCCCCGGGACCCCCGAGCGGGGCCGGAGCCCCCCCCCGCGCTCCCGTGGCCGGAAGGGCCGGACTTCCTCAACTTCTCCGTGTCCCCCCCGTGTCCTCCCCTCCCCCGTGTCCCCTCCGTGTCCCCCCCGTGTCACCTCCCCCACGGGGGGGGCTCCACCGGTGTCCCCCCCCCCCTCATTTTGTCCCCAAATCGGGGCGGGCCGCGGCGCCGCGGGGGGGTTTGGGGAGGGGGCTGGGGGGGGTCCCGGCTGTCCCCGACCCCCGGTGCCCCCCCAGGTGTGCGGCGTGGCCCTGATCGCCGTCGGCAGTTACGCGCTGGTGGCGCTCGGTAGGGCCCCGGTGGCGCCGGTGGGCGGCCCCGGCTGGGCCCCGGTGGGCGTCGTGGTGCTGGGGGTCGTCATCTTCTTCACCTCCTTCTTCGGCTGCTGCGGCGCCTGGAAGGAGAGCTACTGCATGGTCACCACGGTGAGGGGGGCAGCCCCCCGGGACCCCCCCGGGACACCCCCGGGACACCCCCGGGACACCCCCGGGACCCCCCGGGACCCCCGACCCAGCCCGGAATGGGGAAACCCCCCCGGACCCCCCGACCCGGCCCTTGGTGGGGGCAGCACGATGAGTGTCCCCATCTGACCCCCCCCCCTTTGTGACCCCGCCTTTGTCACCCCCCATTCTGACCCCCCCCGTGACCCCCCCAAACCCCCCCAGTCCCTCCCAGCCCCACCAAACCCCCCCTGACCCCCCCAGACCCCACAAACCCCCTCTGTGACCCCCCCAGACCCCCCCTGACCCTCCCCTGACCCCCCCAAACCCCCCCAGGCCCCCCCAAACCCCCTCTGTCATCCCCCGTGCCCCCCCAAACCTGCTCTGTGACCCCTCCTACCCCCCCAGACCCCTCTGTGACCCCCTGTGCCCCCCCAGACCCCCCAAACCCCCCCAGCCCCCTGGCCCCCCCCAAACCCCCCCCAGCTCCTGACACCCCCCTGACCCCCCGTGCCCCCCCTGACGCCCCCTGCCCCCCCAGTTCGCCCTCCTGCTCAGCCCCCCCAGTCCCCCCGACCCCCCCAAACCCCCCCAGCCCCCCCGTGCCCCCCCTGACGCCCCCCGCCCCCCCAGTTCGCCCTCCTGCTCAGCCCCCCCAGTCCCCCAGCCCCCCCAGCCCCCCCAAACCCCCCCCGACCCCCCCAAACCCCCCCTGACCCCCCCAGCCCCCCCTGACGCCCCCTGCCCCCCCAGTTCGCCCTCCTGCTCAGCTCCCCCAGCCCCCCCAGACCCCCCTAAACCCCCCCTGACGCCCCCAGTCCCCCCAAACCCCCCCGACCCCCCCAAACCCCCCTTGCCCCCCCTTGCCCCCCCAGTTCGTCCTCCTGCTCAGCCCCTCCAGCTCCCCCGACCCCCCCAGCCCCCCCAAACCCCCCCAGCCTCCCCAGCCCCCCTGACGCCCCCTGCCCCCCCTGACGCCCCCTGCCCCCCCAGTTCGCCCTCCTGCTCAGCCTCATCTTCCTGGTGGAGGTCGCCGCCGCCATCGCCGGTTACGTCTTCAGGCACCAGGTGGGGATCCCTGCCCCCCCCCCAGACCCCTCCCCACCCCCGGGGGTCTCTGCCCCCCCCGTGACCCCCCCGTGCCCCCCCAGGTGCCCGGGCTGGTGGAGGAGGGGCTGTGGGAGGCCGTGAGGGGCTACGAGCGGGACCCCTCCTCAGCCGCGGCCGTGGACGCCATCCAGGAGAAGGTGAGCCCGGGGGTCTCCCCAACAATTTGGGGAGGGGGCTTCTCCCGTTTTGCCCCCCCCCCGCCGTTCCTGACCCTTTTCCCGCAGTTTCTCTGCTGCGGGGTGAACAATTTCACCGACTGGGCGGGCGTGGGGCGCTTCGGGGCCAACGACTCCGTGCCCGCCTCCTGCTGCCGCCGGCCCGGCCCCGCCTGCGGCGCCCACCCCGGCCCCGCCACCGTGTTCGCGCAGGTGAGACCCCTCCCCAATTCCCCAATCCCCCCCGGGGGTCCCCCAGCCCCCCTGACCCCCCTGACCCCCCCATCCCAGGGCTGCCTGCCGAGCCTCGAGGCCTGGGTGAGGAGGAACGTGCTGGTGCTGGCGGCCGTGGCGCTGGGCGTCGCCTTCTTCGAGGTGAGGGACCCCCAAAATGGGGTGGGACCCCCCAAAATGGGGTGGGACACCCCCCAAAATGGGATGGGACACCCCCCGAATGGGATGGGACCACCCCAAAATGGGCTGGGATCCCCACAAAATGGGATGGGACACCCCCGAAATGGGATGGGACACCCCCAGAATGGGATGGGACCCCCAGTGAGACCCCCCCAAAATGGGATGGGACACCCCCCAAGTGGGATGGGACACCCCCAAAATGGGATGGGACCCCCCCAAAATGGGATGGGACACCCCCAGAATGGGATGGGACACCCCAAAATGGGATGGGACCACCCCAAAATGGGCTGGGATCCCCACAAAATGGGATGGGACACCCCCCGAATGGGATGGGACCCCCACAAAATGGGATGGGACCACCCCAAATGGGATGGGATCCCCACAAAATGGGATGGGACACCCCCAAAATGGGATGGGACCCCCACAAAATGGGGTGGGACACCCCCAAAATGGGCTGGGACCACCCCCAAATGGGATGGGACACCCCAAAATGGGATGGGACCACCACAAAATGGGATTGGACCCCCCCCAAAATGGGATGGGACCACCCCCCAAATGGGATGGGACCACCCCCCAAATGGGATGGGACACCCCAAAATGGGATTGGACCACCCAAAATGGGATGGGATCCCCCCAAAATGGGATGGGATCCCCCCAAAATGGGATGGGACCCCCACAAAATGGGGTGGGACACCCCCCCCAAAATGGGATGGGACCACCCCAAATGGGATGGGACACCCCCCTGAATGGGCTGGGACACCCCCTGAATGGGATGGGACACCCCAAAATGGGATGGGACACCCACAAAATGGGATGGGACCCCACCCCAAAATGGGATGGGACCCCACCCCAAAATGGGATGGGACCACCCCAAAATGGGATGGGACCCCCACAAATGGGATGGGACCACCCCAAAATGGGATGGGAACCCCCCAAATGGGGTGGGACACCCCCAGAGTGGGCTGGGACACCCCCAAAATAGGATGGGACACCGCCAAAATGGGATGGGACACCCCCAGAATGGGATGGGACACCCCCAAAATAGGATGGGACACTGCCAAAATGGGATGGGACCACCCCAAAATGGGATGGGAACCCCACAAAAATGGGGGCTGGGACCCCCCCCCAAAATGGGCTGAGACCCCCCCAAAATGGGCTGGAACCCCCCCCCAAAATGGGATGGGGCCCCCACAAATGGGATGGGACACCCCCAAATGGGATTGGACCACCCCAAATGGGCTGGGACACTGGGACACCCCCCCCCCCCCCCCACCCCCGCCAATGTGGGGCTGACTGTCCCCCCCCATTGTCCCTGTCCCTGTTCCCCCAGGTCTGTCACTGTCCCTGTCCCCCCTGTCCCTGTCCCCCCTGTCCCTGTCCCCACTGTCACCGTCCCTGTCCCCATTGTCCCTGTCCCAATTGTCACCGTCCCCCCAGGTCTGTCCCTGTCCCTGTCCCCCTGTCCCTGTCCCCAGTGTCACCCTCCCTGTCCCCCCATCCCTGTCCCCAGTGTCACCCTCCTGTCCCTGTCCCCACTGTCACCGTCCCTGTCCCCCCAGGTCTGTCCCTGTCCCCACTGTCACCCTCCCTGTCCCCCTGTCCCTGTCCCCAGTGTCACCTCCTGTCCCCCCAGGTCTGTCCCTGTCCCCCTGTCCCCAGTGTCACCTCCTGTCCCCCCAGGTCTGTCCCCACTGTCCCTGTCCCTGTCCCCAGTGTCACCCTCCTGTCCCCCCAGGTCTGTCCCCACTGTCCCTGTCCCTGTCCCCAGTGTCACCCTCCTGTCCCCAGTGTCACCCTCCCTGTCCCTGTCCCCAGTGTCACCTCCTGTCCCCCCAGGTCTGTCCCTGTCCCCCTGTCCCTGTCCCCACTGTCACCGTGCCTGTCCCCACTGTCCCTGTCCCCAGTGTCACCATCCCCGTCCCCCCAGGTCTGTCCCTGTCCCCAGTGTCACCTCCTGTCCCCCCAGGCCTGTCCCTGTCCCCCCAGGTCTGTCCCTGTCCCTGTCCCCAGTGTCACCTCCTGTCCCCCCAGGTCCTGGGCGTTCTCTTCTCCTGCTGCCTCATGCGGGGGATCCGCAGCGGCTACGAGGTCATGTAGCCCCCCCAAATTCCTGCCCCCCCAATTCCTGCCCCCCCAAATTCCTGCCCCCCCCTGGGGGTCTTGGGGGGCTCGGGGGGGGGGGCCTGGGTTTGCAATAAAGAGGAGAAGCTTCTGGAAAGCCCGGAGGGACTGGGGGGTTTGGGGGGGTCTGGTGGGGGAGGTCCCTTTGAGGGGTTTGGGGGGGGGTCTCTGGTGGGTGGGGGGCTCCTTTTGAGGGGTTTGGGGGGATCCCTTTGAGGGGTTTGGGGGGGGTCTTTGGGGTGGGGGGTCTCTCCCTCCTGGGGGGGGACAGGGACCCTCATGGGGTTTGGGGTCTCTTATGGGTTTGAGGGGCTCCATCCTGGAGTTTTGGGGTCTCCCCCCGTTCCCCACATGGGGTCAAGGGACTGGTCCTGGTGGCCCTGGGGGTTCTGTGTGCCCAAATCCTCAGTGTCCCCAAATCCTCAGTGT